>NW_009721423.1:10000-38710 GCF_000703405.1 Apaloderma vittatum
TTATTTGGGGCAAGCCATTTTAATTGAACTTCTTTGGACCCATCAACAGTAGCAAATATATCAACTGCTCCCTCGGGGGAAGCTTCCATGGTCCGAGCTTCCACCTGTAAGTTCAACCATGAGACTGAGGTTCGTTGCCGTAGCTTACAAACAGAGAAGGAACGAAAAATCCAACTTTTTAAGAAAAACTATTTCTTTAGAAGAAAAACAAACTAACACTGCAGGTGTCTTAATTTTTAAGCATATTACTTTCCTCACATGTACATTTGTTTGAAGCTGTCCAGCAACTAAGATAATTTATATGGAGACTCCTGTAAGGAACAGGAGATAAACATTGTTACAACGATGAAAGATTCATTCCTCGAAAACACCATTGCACCTCACATGGATGAATGAGCTTAGTGTTAGGGGAGGAAGCAACATAGAAGACGACCAATTTTCAAGTTTCTGCCTTCTAAAAGCAACTGTAAGGAACATGCATGTAAGTAAAATGCTGTAGTAAATAAGTATAGCTATTTGATAGAAAAAAAAATGTCATTTGTGAAATATTGGTTGCTACCTGAATTAACTTCTGATTTCACCCAACAAATTTAAGTTGCAACAAAAAGTAGATTCATAAAAAACCTCCCGATATATGATAAATGAGCTAGAAAATGTAATGAATCTGAAAGGTCTTTTTTAAATAAATAAATTTTCAGTCAATATTTTAGAAATTTCACATTTAAATTTCACAATTTGCAGTAAACATTCAGTGCTACAGAACAAAATAGTTTGCTATTGTGTTATTTATGGCAACAAGTTTGTTTCTCATACATTATTTATTTGATGTTTTCTAAGGTATAAGATGATTTCACATCCTTCTAAGAGCCTCTCAGCTGAAAGTTCATGGGAGTGATAACAAATGTTATTTTGAATTTGCCACACCTGCTCCATCACCAGAGTAACAAAACATACTTTGTCTGTCCTTGAAAAATTAATGTTCTACTTTTTAGCACGTAAAATTTGGAAAGCTTATTGTTTATAAATGCCAGGCTATATCTTTGATGTGCATCAATGTCTGTGCATGTGCTTCTATATTCATACACTCTATTACATTTAAAATAGGTGAGCAGTTACAGTAGAGTCAACAGGACAAAATACATACTTAAAGATAAACAAACACTTCACGGGTTTATTGGATCAGTGTCACATTGATTATTTGGATATTTCTGTCAGAAACATTCTTATGGAAGAATTTGACTAAACCGTGCTTTCTAAACTAAAACATTTTCCTGTAAAATCTCTCATCTCACCACATCAGAAACATGGAGGAATGAATACCTACTATTCTTTCTACTAAAGAAGATAAAAATATTCCTAAACCAGTTTGAATTTGTAGCTATCTCCACCACATCCTGATCAGCTGCAACAGCTGCTACAGCCTTTTTCTTTATGCCCTGCTCTTCTTTTCAGTGTAAAAAATACTGAAACACTGTTTAGAATCAGTACATGGAGTATCCTCTACAGCTACACCTCTACATTTTATTTTCAAAATAATATTTTGTGTTAAAGACATACATTCTGTATATAAACATATGGCACAGAAAACTAGTTTCATATTTCTTTTTCTAAACATTATATGCAATTCTGTGATATTTTCAGATGTGTTTATTAATAAATTTAATTAAAAATACTCTGCTACCATGTAAGTAATACTAAATCATAGGATAGGAATAATGAGAAAATACTGACATCCATCTAAGTGTTTTAAATAATGCTAGCATGCATATAAGCTAAAAATCTGAAATTTAGGTTTAATAGCAGTGGGTTGAGATGACAAATATGCAGTGCTGATCATTTCTCTTTATTTATAAGATATTTACAAGAGCTAATATATTATAAAATGAGCAGAATTTCAGATCTCTTGAAGTCTCATGAAGAATATATCAGAGATTACACTATACCTTGATAATTATTTTTATTCTTTTTTAAGCAACAAAACCCAATTAGAACAGATGCAAAAGCAATATCTCATCTTTATTAGAAAACGACAGAAATCTAGCATCTACATGTTACCAGTTTGCACCTCACTTGTAAATAAATAATGGTCACTGAAAAAAAAAAAGTTAAACAAAAACTGTCTAACACAAATAAAAGAAGTTATTGAAACACAGTAACTGCTAATGCTCTTGTAACCAAGATCTTCAGAGCCACTTTCAGAGATATAAGCTGGAGAAATCCCATATTTAGGATAGTTGCATAGGATTCATTCATCGATTAAGGCACATTAAGCCCAAGATGAGCAACAAAAATAGCTAGAAGCATATCAGTTTACTCCTGGGAGATCTTTCTCATACTATTTAAAGCAGAGAGAAAACATTTAGGTTTTCTCTAACTGTTGGATTTATTCTGTAATTGATATAAAAATCTTTCAAAAAATCAAACGAAGATGCAGTGCTTTAACTTCCTGGCAGCACTTAGGTGTGCCTAAATAAAGATGTTGTACTTCAATTCCTGTGATTAGAGATGGATCGCTGGCTCTGGAGAGCAGTTTGCATTCTGATCATGGGATGCAGATGAGTATCAGCTACAGCGACCTCTACTTTGAATTGTTACAAGTCAAGTTACAAGCCTGCAGTTCAATGGAGACGTGAAAAACAGCTGCTAAATTATTATTATGTTTTTAAACCCTACCTCCTGCCATTCTGTTCTGTCCTTTTGATGCCTATTTGAGAGGAAAGAAGTACTGAAAACATATATATTTCATCTATATGCAAAGTCTGGTAACAACTGGTCTTAAGCATCACTACTAACACAATGGATTAAGTTATTGCACATCAAATACCTTAAAACAAGGTTTGCTTTTGGGGTATATGTGAAGTTGTAAAAACTGTGCAAGAAAAACTGGCAAAAGCTATTCAAGCTTTTAAGAGTAAATATCCCTCAAAGCAGAGCAAGCTATAAAATGTTTAATGGTTATAAAATCTAGTCGTCTTCTACAGAAGTCTAGTTGTCTTCTACAGATAAATGATGCTACAAGCATTTGAAAGAAAGTAATCTTGGAAAGAATATTGGGAATGTGACTAATGAATTCTATCATAAGTGTAAAACCTGGAAGTTCTTTCCAGAGCACAATATAGTGATATTATAAGTTATGATGGAAAAATAAACAGGACAGTGTGAAAAACTCCCAAATTTTCCTTTTTGTCTCCCTTTTAATGTTAAAAGTGCATGCATAAAGCTAAATTAAACAAAAATAAATCTCAGAATTAACACAGATTTCTTTCTCAGTTATGCTTGAAAACAAATCCAAGCATCCTGGGTATTACTCCAGTTATTCATCAGCTACGGTACTATGAAATCGTACTGGATTTATCAGTTCAGCTATGCATTTAAAAACCTTTAATAAAATAAAAAGGCCTCAGAAGGCTTGTTTTTCACATGTCAAATTTAATATTCCTGTATTCTCCACTCCTGAAAAAATGAGGTGTTGTACAAGACTGTTAAAATATGTTCAGTATAATATTTCACATACTTTCATTCAGAAGATATTTACGAATCATCACATTTTACTTGCTCCTGTTGCCACTCCTGGCTTCTGCATTTCTCAGATTAACTTCAGTCCTTTCAGTCAGGCAGCTAGCAATTTGCTCATTACTGGAACAGTAGCTCTTTCTTTATATACATCCTTATAAATTTGACTAAAGCACATCTGCACCTTTCAAATATATTAACTCTATTTAATTTCAATATGGTGTGTTTCAGTTTCAAATTTTGCCTTTCTTCACTGTACCTACACTCTCCTTTGGAACGGTGCCTAACAATGACCTATCAAGTCTTTAGCAGCTCTTAAACAGGACGGTTTTTTTAAATGTCACATTTTGCCAGATGGGTTAGTACTGACCAGAGTGAATAATCACCATTTACTCTGATATTCACTGTCATCTGACATTTATTACTCTCCCAGAATGCAAATTAAGGTACTCACCAATGGACCCAAAGCACAACCTTTTGCAGTACACGCCTGGACTCTGAGGGAATGCAGACTCCAAGGAGCAAGTCCAGAAGCATAACAACTTAGCTGAGATGAATTTTGCAGCAGAACACCATCCATATACAATCCATAGCTAGTAATAATACCTATAAAACAAGGTGATAGCACTCAATATCTGAAGAGCTACAGAGTTTGGAAGAAAATTAGTGTTACAGGCATTAAGGTGGTGGTAGTAGTATTTCAAACAGTTTACATTTAAGCAGGTGTTTATCAGGACTGTGTATGCAACACTTGGAAGAATCACACTGTCTCATTTTTAACTGGCAGAAACTTGACAAGCGGATTGTGTCTTTTGAAAACAATTACACTGTTCCAAAGATTATCCCTTAATAAACTTGTTTCTGAATAGCAGCTAACATCACTGTGCAATCAAGAAAACTGAGGCAATTCTGTTTCACAGCTTACTCTGCATATGGCTATTGAAACAAGAGCTGGAAAGACACACAAAACCATCTCGTACCTCAACAAATTTATATTTCAAAAAAGAACAGTGATCTACAATACAGTTGAAGCACTGAAGGACAACTCAGGCCAGTGCTATAATTGGTAGCAAATAATTTTGTCACACAAAACATCTTATTGACACTCATTCTTGTAGATCGTTATCTGCATTTTGCCAACTAGATTTGTTTTTTGTGAAGTTTTACCCACTTGTCTAAACAAAACTCCAAAATAGTATATAGTATATACTTCTCTGTATGCTGTAAAAAACCACCGTAAAGTAAACTACTCCTTACCTAACCAGTCTGAATAAAGAAAACATATTCGCAAACTCAAAATAAACACTACCAAGGATTTTGGGTAGAGGAGAGAATGGTACTTCTGGTGTAATTGGCTAATACTAACTAAAAAATTGCAGGTGATTTGCTAGCTCCTTTATAAGGAAATATGAATCTCTGTTCTTCAAAGGTGTATGACAGGATAGCATGAATCCTGTGCAGACTACACATACACAGTGTTTGGAATTTAATGAACTAAAGACTGAATTTTACAGATTTACTTAGACCTTGGAAGTGGAGCTTGCAATGGAATCCTTTCTCTCAGGGCTGTTCATCTTTCTCACTGCTGAATATTCTCCCTTTTAAAAAAGCTATTCAATGGTGAAATCTTAAGTCAAATGAATGTAAAGCTATAGTATTCATTAAAAGAGAGTTCAGTTCAGAGGATGCCTTCTAATCTTCCTGTTATAGAAAACACCTCCATATTGTAAAAATACAGCTCAGTTCATCTTTCGTTCCCTAAAAACTGAATTGCTTGAAACTACATCGAAGAAGATTTTGTTTGAAATTGGGGAGATTTTCCCCTCTACTGAATGGAGAAATACTTCCTAAATAAAAGTGGATATGCAACTGTTTCAGCTCAGCTTTGAAGAGTTACACTTCAAAAGAATTATATGCTGAAGCAAAGCAGAGCTGAATATGGTGAAGTGATTCACAAGCTCCTCTATTCTTTTCTCTTCTAGAAAAGTAAAAGGCTGAACTCAAGTCAGAGACGCGTGTGTGGGAGGAAGTCCTGGTAAATCTCACATTATCAATCCTACCACATTTGACAGGCTTCCTAAAGCAAAAATCCCTTGGGGTTCCAGGTCTAGTTGTTTGTAAAGCAAGAGCATTAGTTGTTGATATTTGCCCTACACTAAAAAACCAAATTTTATATGTACATATTTTTTTAAAAAAATATTATATTTATCTCAGAAGAAAAATACGAATGCTGGCATTAAGGATTTAGCAGGGGATAAAAAAACCACACTGAAGTACTTCAAGTACCTATACCGGTAGCATTAACCCTTTAAAGTAATGGACAAATAATTATTAATTCCTTTGCTATTTTTGGTAATAGCTCAAATCATAAAGAGATCTTTTGACATTACTGTGGATGTCATATGTACCTTTACAAGATCCCCACTGTAACTTTGTATTAATTAACTGGACCATTATTTTAAAGTGTTCTACAATCATAGCACTATGCAGCATCTACACTGAGGAGCAGCTTTGCTGGTCAACACTCTAATAAGCTGGTCCATTATCTCTTGATTTTACTTCTGCCTTTGCCTTATATGATTCTGATGGAGCAAATTACAGCATAAACAGAAAGAAAAAATGTACATCTGAGAACAAAAGGGCTAGCACTCTGACTCTGAGATGTGAAGCCATTTTTATAAATCAGGCAATAATTCCTTTTTGGCAAGGATAAATAATTTAGCCTCTTTATTTCACCAGTATGTTTCCAAAGCATATCGGAAAATGTTTACAGTTGACCCAGAGTCTACATACTTCTCAAGACTTGCTAGATATTCCTGAAGTTTACCATCCATGAAATATTGAGTATAGCACAATTTTGCGTTTTAGAAGGCTTTGTGAACTATGCAGGGTCACCATGAAAAGATGCAGCTTCTTCATAACTACTAAGTCTAGGCAGCTGGATTAAATGTTGGCTTCACTGAAGACAAAAACCCTATTGACTATAGTGCAATCACATTTCACTTTTGAAAAGAAATCTAACAATCAAAACTCAGGTTAAACTGAAGAATGCTACACGTTGTTCTCTTTTTCTTCCTCTTCTCACCTCCCTGGGTAAGGCAAATCTGTCAATGATATTCCACATATAAAAGATGAAAGAAGTTTTGAATCTAAAGTGCTACAAGTACTTTACTCTTAAGGTACAATCTAGGGGTCAAATCTTAGGCAAACACAATTTTATCTACATCAATTTCACTGACTACAAACACAAGTCATCTCTCACAAGCATGAGGATTTGCAGGAACAAGTATTGGATTAGCTCACCGAATCATTTTACAAATCAGTTTTTACTATAACTGATATTTCTCATATAATTTCCACAGTCTTTTCACCATTTAAACAAAATACAGTCTTTCTTTTATGCAAATGGATTTTAGAAGAGCAGATCTCAAACTATATCGCAAGACCATAATGGATATACTCTGAAGAATATATGATTCTTAATTAAGACCACTAGAATAATAAAGGCTAAAAAGGGAGTATCTGATGCCATATGTCATTTCACAAGCTTCTCCATATCTTGCTCTCAGCTAAATGGTCAACATTGCTTATATTACACTATCTTCATATATGACATACATCTCAGAGAAGGAGGGTTCTGCTGTAAAGAGGCACACCTCTGTCCCATCAACCATTTTGTTCTTGGTTTGAAAATATTTACACATTACAAATAAATTCAACATAGAATCTTCCAAATGTGTTTTTTCTACACCCTGGTAGATAAATGACATTTCTGAAGCAAATTTCAACATAGAACTAGGTGTATCATTTCCTATTTGTTATGAAATGAATTTTGTTTCTCAGAATAATGCAAACTGGCCTTAAATTTAACCAAAAATAATGGAGCCCAGAAATTCAGTATCCATGTTCGCATACCATTATCATTTCACATCTAGATGGCCCCTTACCTCAAAGCTTGACACTCTAGTTGAGCCATCTTTATGACGTGGTAGCCTCTTCAGAGTACCATTTAATCCTTTTTTGCCACCTTTGGCCTCAAGGGTAGCATATTAATCCCCCTTAACTTTTGCTAATTGGTGGCAAGCAGCTGGATTCCATTTATTTCAGGAGAACATAGTAAAATCTATGCTGCCCAAACCCCACTCAGCCTACACACTCATTCAACATCATCAACAGCTAATAAGCCTCCTCAGCCCATGGAAATAAACAGTAACTTCATGTAGTTGTGTAGTATCAGAAGAAAGGAGAAGGGGGATTAAGGAATGGTCCCACAGATCTACTAAGGCAATGCCAATTTATGATACGCAAATCTTTGTGATTCTGAGATTTTCACCTGAAACAAAAGCCAAGTTCGGTAATTTTAAAAAGCACTGTGCACATCTAGTAGACTGAAACTCACCAAATTTTAACTCATTAAGTTAAAAGCAGGGAAGAGTTTCCATCTTTTTGCAATAAAAAAAGGAGCTACATTAGAATTTCTGACTATGAGAATACACTGGTAAAATACTGAAGTGAAAAAATTTAGGATAAGTTCCTTCAGCCAGTCTTTCTCATATTTCAGTCTACTCAACTACGATATTTTTCAGCCTCCAACACAGTTTTAAATTACCAACACAGAGAGAAATTATGACGTAGCCACTAGGGAGCCCAAAAGATACGCTGAAAATGAACAAAACAAAATCACTGAACAATGAAAACTTTACTGATTAAGTAGTTTATCAGTGAAAAGCTTCAGAGCTTATTCTATTTCACTTTTTTAATTATTATTTTTTTGTGGAACTTGGAAAAAAAGAAAGAAAGCAGAGAATGGGAAAATGTGTTACTAGTTATATGATCTTTCTGAAACTCCCCAAAAAGTGGTGGAGAAGAAAGAAGAAAAATGAGAGAAAATTTGCATATCCCTTCTTAACCATTGTGCAAAAGTGAGCATGCTATGGTGAAAAAAAAAAAGTCCCTGGCTTCACTAATGTCCTTCTGTGTGCCAAATGCTCATGAGAGAGCATATAAGAATATGTGTATATATATATTTATTTGATTAGTTAAACCACTTGTTAAACTGTTTGCATTTTTTTTTACAATGCAAGGTAACAGGATCAGGTCCTGACATAAACTATTACATGTAAAAATGCCCATTTCTTTGAAAATTATTCAAACTTCAGTCACTCAGCCACATACACGACCATCCTGTCTTTCTCCCTCCCTGTCCTTTACTCCTCTCCTTTTTCCTTCCTCTTTGCCATCCTCTAAATCTTTGCCACATATGCTGGTGGGATTTTAGAAACAGGGTTTGAGGGTTTCTAAGGGGCTACAAGACAAAATCTTCCAGTATGAATCCCATACAAAGAACCATAAAATATCAAGTACATTATTTCACAGCAAATGATATCTCATTTCTTTCTGAAAGTGATGTAAGACCTTAGAGAATATTGCATATATGTAGATTTACAATCAGAAATTTTGGGGGAATGGTTTAAAGTGCTTTGTAGTGTAGTCGCACAAGTAGCGTGCGTTTTACCACAGCTAAGAGTTGGGAAAAACTCATCACTGTGAGAAATAACTGACGCGTATCGATATGATAAGCCAATGAAGAAAAACATTTCTGTTGCTTTAAATGCAGTGATTTCTGCATAGCACCCTCTGTTGCGATTTAAACTGCTACATGCATGATAATAAAATCAAGGTGAATTCCAAGGCCATACGATAGTGTGCAATACCATTAGAAATGTTAAATTTGTACAAAAGTTTTACACATGGATATTTAACAATGGAAAACATTTCTAAACAAAAGAAAGTATATTATTTAACTTCCACAGCCATGGAAATTTACACCCTGAAGATGACTATGTAGAAGACAAATCTAATGATTATTACATATCAGTGTAAAAGAAATTAATGCCTTATTGGAGGGTGAAATGAACATTCCAGACTGACATTCTCCAAGAATGCCTATTCCTCACTTCAGCTGCCCTGGAAAACATTAAACAATGAGATGCAGTACACAAGAACTATCAAAAGGGAGCACTTTTGAGCCACTGAAACCGTACAACAGGCTGAAAACCACAATCTCCCAGCTGCGGACAATGATACTATCTCAGGTATTTTATGTGCTAAAATGATCATTAAAAATTAAGCACCACATATAAGCTGCCATTTAGAATATTAATTTACCTTTACTAATCATCTTTTTAACTTGAGGCTAAAAGAGTTCACTTACCATTCGGATACTCGGGCTTAGTCCACGAGATGTTAAAGGAGTCAGATGAATATGACTGGGCTTTTGGAGCAGGAACACCTTCTGGTGTACTCTCATCTGTTACAGCTGTGCTAGCTTCGCTTACTGAACATCCACCTCCAGTGCAAGCCTTAAAATATGAAGCAACACACATAAACATATTTCAATGTAATACTGATAATTTTAGCAACAACGGTTTTGCAAAGTTTTATAATTTTTATACACCTAAACTTGGGAAGAGTGTGCTTTTTACAAAAGCTACTTGTCTTAGCATAGAATAGTTTTCCTCTTTTCATAAATAACCAGATGCACTACTCATGATACTTAGTGTTTAGGGATAATATAGCTAAAACATTACACTAATGTTTGACTTGCAGCATTTTGCATTTGACTGTGAGTCATAATCACAATTAGATTTCCACTGCTCTTGCAGCCACAGTTAAGAAAATTACAGTACAATATATACATTCATTTACAGTGTAAAACTCTTCTGGAATTTACTGAAAAGCTCACACAAGTCCCAGACACAGAATTCATGGACCAGCTTGCAATGGACTTAAAAAACTATCTCGATGAATAGTTATTGAGAAAAAAATGCCATTCAGGCAGTCCTGCACTTCGTGACAGCACGCCAGGTGGTGTGCAGATGCAATAAAAATAATGAAAACCCACTCTGTTATAAATCGATATGCAACAGTTACTATTACATGTTTATGGATAACAAAGGCAAATCATTTGTATTTCACTTCCCAGAGAAGAAAAGATTGATTACATGATTTTTACATTTTGCTTGATTATGAAACAATACAACGTGCAGAAAACGTGCACATCTCTCCACATAAGAGGCTTTTAAAGTTTTACACACAGAAATGGAAGACTACACAGCTATGGTCCTTATGTGTACTTGCACTAAGATCCATAACAAGAGGCAGGAGTTCTTAGAGAAGTTAAAATACAGAACTATATAAACTCTGTATTGGATTTAAAGATTTTTAGTTTGGTTTATTGTTTTGGTTTGGTTTCTTGTTTCAACAAAGATTCAGATTCAGTTATAATCTTAATTAGAATTTACAGGATCACCTAGTTTTATTTCTACGGGTTCCCCTTATGCTGAGGCAGACAAGTAGCCCATTCTGGATCACCAGCACACAAAGGGAAAAAAACCTTGCTGTCCAGATCTCCAGGAATAAAATGTTTCTCTCAATCTAGTGTATTTTATCTGAAGTATATTTTCAAGTCTCTCATTTCCCAATGTGTTTCAAATAAGAAAGCAGTTAGCACATTTCCTATCCTTCTCCAAAAGTGTATACTAGCCCCATGGGTTAAAATAAGAACTATATGTAAATGAGAGACTCTTTTATACATCAAGATCATTTTGATTTCACTGGAAATTACACTCCCAAAACAACTACAGAATGACTCCCTGTGTTCAGCCTGGGCTATCAAATAAAGATGAAAGAATGCAACATCAGGTTTGAGAACATTCAAAAATGGCATTTATGTTAAACATTATAGTGTTCAGGAAAAAAAAAAAAGTCAGCTTAGACAGATGCTCAGATAATTGTTAGCATTTTGATAAGCAAAATTTTTAAGAAAATCATCTTTCCAGCAAAGGTAGATTATTCTTCAAATTATTTCACTCCCACTGACTTCATGAAGAAGCCAAAATCACCAGCTAGAAGACCAGTTCCTCAAACATTCCTTACCACCTGGCTAAACAAGTACCACTGACCCTTTTTCAGCAGTGAAGGACTTTTACATTCAAGGCCTCAGTAACAGCAGCCTTCCCATTCATTTATTTTTTTAATTTCATGACATTCAATTTTTGTATTTTGCTGGAGTATAAAGTTTTTGATTTTTCTAATGAAAAAATCAGTAAAAAAATCTCATCTACATTTCAAATAGTGGGATTTTAGATCAGAGTATCCAAATGGACATTGCTGGGACTCTGGCAATCACTTCCAGGGATGCTCAGAGTCATGAAATCCTACGCCTAGATCAAGCTCCATTATGCCACTCCGTATTTCACTGAGGAACATATTAGTGGCAAAATTTGAAAAAATACCAAACCATCTAAGGGAGGACAGATAGAAACCGCATAACAAGACACCACGCAGCGATCCTCCAGCTAGCACCTGAGCTAACTTACCCATGCAACACAGCCACAAGGAGATATTAGCTTAACACTTCAGTCATGAAAGCACTCAAAGTTAAATGAATGGGTGTGCCACTCTGGCTTCTAAAGGCAGCCTTTGAGATTTCATTGGCCCGGCTCACACTCATCCAGCTTAGAGCACGAACAGAGCAAAAGGATTTTGAAAATTGGTAACAGCATACAAGGATAAATATTTTGTTAACTTTATTTAATGTACTTATATTAACCTGCCATACAAAAGTTAAAGCCAGCAGCCTGTAAGGTGATGAAAATTCTGTTGGTGAGAATCACAGAATGTTAGGGGCTGGAAGGGACCTTAAAAGATCATCTAGTCCAGACCCAATCCTGGTCGCAATCCTAGTGCCTGTGTTCAAAGCTGCAACTTTTGATAACTTCAAATTTCTGACATAAACAAGAACGTGTTTCTGCATAGATACAAAACAAAATAAATATTACCCGTGAAACAAGGGAAATAAAAATGTTTTGACAGAAATATTTTATTCTAACAAAAAAAAAAGAGAAGCTTTTACTTGTTTCCAGTTTTGAAGGCATTCTATAGTTGGTTTTACTCTAAAAGTTTTATAGAAATTCAGATTAAATTATATGTGAAACACTACACAATTCCATTTCTTTCCAGCTGTGTGTGTTTAAGTTGGGTTCCTTTCATGGTTTTGAATTTTGTTTGGGTCTTCTTTTTTAGTTTTTCTTTCAAGTATAACATTCGACAACATAGAAGCTTCATAACTTGTAAATCTCTAATATTACACTCTTGTCAAACTAGTCTGACAAGTACTACATAAAATGGATGAAGCTGTTTCAAGAAAGCTACCACACCTCAAAGATATTGGACATTTCATGTCCTTTTAGTCTTGCCATTTTCAGAGTTGCAGGGGCATTTAGATCTCCCAACCTGCCTACCACAGACCATTAAATTTAATCCAAGTAAATCTGGTTATCTTCATTACCAAAAGAAGTTGCTCTCCGGATCCCAGCTATTAACTCTCCCTGATCCTCTCTCCTGGTGTCCTCATGCACAGGAGCTTGGCAGGAGCACAGAAGAGCTGTGGCACAGTGAAGGACAGCACAAATTTTTTTGCTAGTCCCACTTGCTTATAAAGACATAAATACATGTTGAAATTCTGCCTTAATTTTGGACATGGTGCTATTTTACATGCTGTACAATTTACTATGCTGAAATATCTAGGCACAAACGAATTAATTTCAGCATGAATCTAAGCTTTAATTAGACTGAATATCCTTGCTTTCTCAAGTACACGTCAGATCCTTATCATTACTTGAGGGTAGTTTATTTTTTGTGGTATAATATTTAGAACATTCAAGAGCATGTTAAGAAAAAATGAATGCATACCTAGTCTACATAAATGTAAATTTATTCATAATCAGGAGCAGAATATTTTTCTATGGCATTTATCAAAGCAAATATCCTTATATAGGTATTGTTTCAAAATGAACAGTGTGCCCAAAACAAGGGCGGATCCCATCCTTTTATGCACATATTTTCAGGTTTGTTAGTGAGCTGAAGCAGTTCTAATTCATCACAAAATAAAACCAATGATAAAGAAATTAAAAATTATTTTAAATATTTTGAATAAACAAACTCCTACTTTACACTGAACTATTTTTTCTTTCTGCTATTCCATTCTACAAACAGATTTTATAAAGAAAGAGAAAATTATCAAGGCACAAAATACGAAAAGCAACATTTTCAAATGCAGTCAACTGTTTCTTGTGAGTTTGGGGCAGGAGACTTTTCTTTAGACTTTCATATATTTCTGTTCAATTATCTCTTAGTTATCATCCAACTTATCCTCAAAGAAAATCTGTATTTATGTACACATTTTCTGAGGGCCCATTTTGAAACAAAACACCCACTGTTGTTCAAGATGGCTCATCCATCTTGGTTACAGAAAGAAGAGGTTAAACGAAGTGGACACACGAACTATTAAGTATTTAAGATATTAACAAAATCAGACACATTTTCACCCTTTTTACACTTCTATTACATATCTTTAAAACTTACAGCTAGTTTTATGAGGTATTCAGTACCCGGGAAAAGCTGCTGAATAGTAAAATCCAGAAAAAGTTCTGTGCTGTTATAGATTACATTCCACTTTGTAAAATTCTGCTCATTGTTGGCAATATAAATTACATAGCGTTCTAGGATTCCATTTAGTTCTACTGGTTCTTTCCATCTGCAAATAAAAGCAAAACATTATTAAGACCAGACAGGTTCGGACCATACTGAAAAACGTAAGGCTTTGTTCAGGGGACTCTGTGAGGTTTACTTTAACAATTTGAAAACATAATTGTGCAACCATCAAAATAAATTTAAGGCACACCTCTAAAGCAATATTCGTACTCAATACAAAAATGCTTACAAGAACACACAAAGCAGGAGCTACAAAAGGGGAATATCACCAGAAGATTTCCTGCACTGAAGTTTGCAGAGGCTATGCCCATATGTAGGTTATACTGATTGCGTAAAGACAAAATGGAAATTAAGTTGGCAAGTGATAATCAGAAGGTTCACAGAACCACTAAACTAATCACTTCTATGCATTTAATCATAATAAATTTAATTTTATGTCACAAACCCTTCCCCTGATTGAACTCACTGGAATTCTTGAATAAACCGATGCACTATTGTGTTGTCAGGAAAGAAGAAATCCTTACTTACTGTACATATATCGTTCTAGAATCCAAAACCGTGAGGACTGGGGCATCTACGTGAGATGGTGGCAGCTGTGCTGAAAACAAGGTGACCTGGGAACTGTTTGTACAGCCAGCAAGCGTGCATGCAGTGAGCAGAAACTGGTGTGGCGTAAAAACTGCTAAATCTAGGGGAAAAAAAGGACTGTGAATTTACTTTGTATATTAATTTTACCTTGGTTTTCTGCAACTTTCAGAGGGTAGTACATTCAGAAAATCAACAGGAAAGGGGACTTGTATCTCTTAAATGCTTCAGATTTGCCTCAGAGGAGTGAATAGGTGCTGATTGTTTAATAGCAAATAACTGCACATTTTGACTACCAGTAATAGGTCTATGGGGAGCGCTTTGGTTGAGATGACTCCATGTACAGTACAGGTATATTAGGACGTACACCACCCAAACAACACAAAGATGTTAGTCTCTTAGGTGTTACATACTATATCAATTTGCTACAGTGGCAAATGAACACCTTTAAGATGATTAAATAGAACAAAACTAATGGGAAAAAAGTACAGGTTCATTAAGACAGCCAGACCATTTTTTTTTTTTTTTAAACCCACGATGTATGATACATGAATTTCAAGCATCAAGACAAGCAATGATTCACTGTTGAATGCAAGGGAAGCTCATTGTTGCCACCACTCATACTGGTTGGTTCTCTCGTCGCATGTTTGTCGTCAGCTGCATGGGTGACAAACATTTGTAAAATATCTTTCAGTAAAGACAATCTGTCTAATGCTATAGCAAAACAACCGTTAAACCGATATTTATTATGAAGTTGTCCTGAATTTCAATTACTGCAGAAAATGATGAATAAAGTGTTGTATCTTTGCAGAATAAATATTCTAAAAAGATCTTTAGCTTTATATATTCTTCCTTAAAATAAGAAAGGATATTTGTCAGAAAAATCACAGTAGGAAAGTAATACAACATAATTTTCTAATATTTTTCATTTTTTATGAAAATATAAATCAGATTTTAATTATCAAATCCTTTAATAAGGAATTTACAATTGAGGATTTGGCAACAGTATAAGTTATACAAGTATATTGCATATGTTATAGATGCACATTTTTAGTATGCAAGAGAAGTTCTGCGTTCTTGCAAGACATAAAAAATGCTAGTGTTTTCAGAGCCAAACAGTATCAAACTACCACTTTATACAAAAATATTTGTAAGCATAAATTAAAAACTTGCAGCTGAGTAACGAAGACATCCCTAAAGCACAAACATTGTAGACCCAACTTCTTTCTCATCAGTTTCCCCCTCATACAATGTCTCCACTCCCTGCTGGAATGGAATTCCTTCTGATTTACACCACTCTTTGCAACGAGAGAACGTACTCATGCATTTTCATTGAAAACGCAGCATCACTCCATGGCATTGTTCCATGTAGCGCACGGCAAAGTGTGAGTTAAAAAATAAAAGCTGTACTAAAAAAAAAAATAATAAAAAAATCATCAAGCGAATGCCTGTAACACAGTGACATGTTTAATCAACATAATGGTGTATTACTGTTTTCCTCATACACAGATTGGGAGTTGAGGAGGGCTGTTTTTCTCTCCTTTAAGGAAAATTCCTCATCAAGGGAGGAATCACTGGGTTTTGTGGTGTTTGGTTGGTTGGTTTTTTTTAAGTAGCTTGTGCTGAAACCCTGATTTGATGCACACTGTAGCTGATAAACTCTTTGGATCCAGAAGATTTTCTGGAAATACCAAGTTATATTTTAAGAGGGAGGAACTTTATCAAGGATGATAAAATGGTTTTTTCCCTCCCCGAAAAAAACAAGTAACTATAAGTCACTATACATGTCTCGATGGTCGGAATAGAAAAAGTAAAAAGACAAGACAAGGAAACATTGCAAAGTTTAAAAGAACGGGAATAACAAGGAATAGAAATGCAGGACATACGAGCAGCAAGAACCCTTAGGATCAGCTGATAAGCATACTGAGAGGGGAAGGAAGGAGAGGCTAAAAAAGAAAAAAAAAGCATAGCAAGATAAAATATGGAAAAAAAGCAACACATCACCAGGATCAAAGGAAATCTTTCTTCCTCATCTTGACTTAATAATGCCAATGTATTTTGACTGATAAATGCCAAGCAGAAAGTTTCAACAGAATCTGAAAGATTTAAGTGGGATAAAGGCTAAAAGGAAAAATTACGTTAGTGGGAGCAGGAGAAAAAAGTACAGAAATTAGAGACTCAAAGCATGAGTTTTGCGTTCAATGAAAACATCTCCATAGACATCATCAAGGTTTGAATGAGCTCTCAAATATACTGTAGGTAGTATTTCTAAAAGGTTAGAATCCAAAACCGACAAACTGAACAATAAAAATCATGCTACATCATAACTGTTGCAAATATTTTTCACAATGTGATTTGGCAGATATTTTCCTATTTAAAGTTCAGAGTGCTTCTTAACGTATCAATGGATTCAAACAACTACAGATGCAAACATGTATCTGAATGAGGAGGGAGGAGGTTCTTAAAACTACAAAGCCCCTGTTTGTCAAGGTCCTCTAGCAACAATGCCTTCCTTTCCATTTGCTTGATTGCATGATTTGCATAAGATCAAATGTAGGCAATTGTGGACATGAAAAACAGATCACTCTCAAATGCATTAGAAATGGATCCACAAGCATTATCCCGAAATGTTACAAGAAAATGCACCCTAGCGCATGCAAAACTCAGTGATTAATGTCAAACAAACTGTAATTTACAATATAGGGCATGAATTATATGTTATTTTACAATTGATTTCATGCTGTTGCTGGAAGAAATTCATTGATCTCAGATTACAAAATGAACCCAATAAGCAGACAATTATTTTCTTTTTAACTCACAGCAAAACCCGGGGGTTTTTCTTACATATTTGCTTCATCAGCTTATATTCCTGTTTGTGCCACAATTCCAGTCCCTTGTGTAACTTTAAAATTGTATCAAATGCTTCTTACTGCAATTTAACAATATTTACTTTCTTAAATCACTTATTTCTTACCAAAAGAAAGCTAAGCTTAAAAATTAGAGAGGCTTAATATGAAAAAATCTAAAGTCAGGATGTGGTCTTGTAGTTGTTTCTGGACGCAGAAGGGCAAAAAGCACCAAAAGGCAAAGAAAAAAAAAGATACTTTATTGGGGGTACAGGATTCCCTCAAATCATCCTATTAGGGTAGCAGGTAGCTAGAAAAATAATTGTGCATTTTTTACAACAAAAAAGGAACAAAAGAAGAAAAATTAAATAAAGCCCCACATCTCTGTTTTAAAACCATTACTTACTCACCCAAAGCAAAAGGCAGGGGGGAGGGAAGGGATCAACCTGCCTTTTCATTTCTTTGACCTGAGAGACAATCCAAACAAACTAAATTCTTCTCTAACTCGTAAGTCAGCAAGCAAATTGCTAACTATAGTGGCTATCCATAACATCAGCATTTGCATACGACTATATTTATTATATATGTGGCATATGTGGAACTTCCCACACTAACCAAGGCAACTATCTTCAATATCATGGTAAATTTAACTATAGTGGTTGGCATATATCCAGTTTCTAATAACCACCAGCACAACTCCTGATAGCACAATCAATGCATGAGACAGAAAGAATAAAGGATGACCCTGTTTGCATGGTCAATAAGAATACTCACTCTGCTTTGATCAAAGTTAATGGGTAGTCATTGAAAGATAATATGCAACACTACAGTGCTACTTTTAGCATGGAATTTGAGAGATGTTACTAAGATAGACACGGAATACATAGATAGCAGAGAGGGAAAGAAAAAACCCAACTAAAAACCAAACAAACCCAAATGTGTACTTAGAGATTTAGGAACTTTACTCAAAAAAATGAGCTTTACCATCAAGATGTCAGGGTACACCACAGTTCAAAAATAACACAGTAGTAATGTCTACAATGTTTTATTTTATCTGTAGCATGCAACATTCTGTATTCAGGTTTATAGCAAGAGAGTCACATACACTTCTTTCCTCCCCTCTTCCACCCTATTTTCCACTCTCCCTGGTTTCAGGCAGCTATTGTAAAGACCAGAAATGGCAACATCCTGTCTTGGTGAGAGCTTGGTTGAAACGTGACTTGCGTAAGGAACCCCACATACTTTCTCTCAGGAAAATAATTGAGACAATAGCTATCCCATTGCTATATTGAAAGGAAAATAATGCAGCAGCCCTGTAGCAAGGGATTGTTAGCAGCACAACAAAGAAAACCTGCTGAGAGAGTATGAAAATGAAAAACTTCCAAAGAATTCCAATCACCATGGTGTTTGTGTAGATAGACCGTACGACCACTTCAGCTCATTGCTCACACCCTTATTCTGTTCTCTCATCTTCTTTCTCATAGTTTGTTAAATTAACTCAGAGTAACTTAATGTTTAATTAGAAGGCAAACTCTCCGGGACCACAAATCTGAATCACCAAACATATTGATGCCCCATCTTATTTTTATGTACAAACAAAACAAACAAACAAACAAAAATCCAAATCAAAGTGATTGCCAAGATGGTATTATCAGGTGTGCTCCATCAGACATCATTAGCAGTTCCTTCCCTTTCACCACTATCTGAAAACATAACTCATATATAACTTCTAGTACAGTGTAACCTGCTTTTGGTATTTATAAGGTACCAATCATTTATATTGACCCTCAAAGAACTGTGACTAAAGTACAATCTTCTCTGGGAAGGTATTATACCAGTGCTGCATCTTTTTCATAGACTTTCTGTGAAGCCTATGCCATCCTCATCACCTCCTTGAAAATATTTCAGAAAAAACAGCATCGCAAATGACACCACACGTCTACTTCACGCAATCCAATCAAGCCCAAGAAATCAGTGTGCTCATGCACCTAATTGTATAAACTAGCAATGAATGGCCTTTCACATGTGGAACTGGAAGAAAACAGCTATCTTCCAAGATAGCAGCAAATTCTCTCATTATTTAATTAATTAATTCAGAATTAAGAAGATTCCAGAGTCAGAACTAAAAAAAAACACAAATGTGAAGCCACTCTAAACAAGGGCAAGCAATAGAGAGAGACAAATAAACTTAGAGTCACAAATAATTATTTTCAGGAAGCTCCATGAGCAGCTATTCTGCTCTCTAACCAGTGAAGCCTGACACAATGGAATTTGGATGAAACAAATTTGCCTTTAGCTGGCCAACAAATGCTGATATGTTTTAGAAGCTATTTGCTCAGCAGTAAATATTGCTGTTTTTCCAAGTTATTCATAAAGGAATAAATCCTCATTCCATTTGAAATTTATATGCTTCAGAGGAGTTGAGTAAAGGTACAAACTTTAGGCACCATCTGAGGAATTAAAAAACATAGCAAAAACCCAGGTATCATAAGGAAGCACCAAAAATATGACTGCCATTTGTTGGACTATGTAAAAAAATTAAATTCAGGAAGAAAAACCCTTTGGCACAAATGTGAAATTAAAGGATCTTTAATCACAGCAATTTGCAATGATTTCAAAAACTAATGAAGACATTAAGTGCATGTGGCAGAACTACAGTTCCACTTCTGGAAAAGTTGCAGCTCCAAAGAACTTTAATGCTTTTAAATATAATTATATTTTAAAACAAAATATTATAGCATCCATTTGTTTTCACATTTCATAAGAGTTTTCTTGATTATGCTTTCACAATCCTTAACTGTTGCACCGAAAACCTTTCTGCCATTTATCAGCCCTTGTACTTCTTTAAGCACAAATGCATCCCTCAAATCTTATGTCCTTCTGTCCAATTCACAAAGCCACATCAGCATCCACTCCACATTATTGTGCTTTTTTTTATTATTTTTTGGTGAAACTATTAGTTTTAACCTTACCCTAGCCAGGTATATATCTTTTTAATTAAACATATGTATTATTCCTTTCCTATTGCAAAATTTGGAATACAAGGATTCCAGTCTTTTATTCTAAAGCCATGTGCCTGAGATAGCTACTATAGGCACATTTGTGAGGCTGTTCTTGCCCTCAAGTTAAGACACACTAGCTTGAAATCTTAAACATGCTCAGCTGAAAAAACTCAAACTATGTGGAGTTCCCCCTACCTACAAGAAGTTGTAAGGAACATCAGAGAATGACATTTAAACTTCTCTTAATACTTTACCATCAATTAATCTACTTGATTCCCTCTGTAATTCTAAAGTCATCTCAACATTGCCGGCCACGGAAGAATCACAGTGCATGCACGATGTTCCTTGGAACCCTCCTTCCTCTAACAACTGTAAAAAGTGTTCCTCTGGCACAGAAAAAATTTTCTGCCAGAAAAATATAGAGGCATTATAAAAGCATTTTTTTTAAAGGCTTCTCTTGCTGCCAAAACAGCACATAGTCAGACAGTCAGCGCAAACATTCGGCATGAAATGAACCTAATGAACTTTCAATATACATCTTTCTTTACTGGAATTAAAGCCCTGCATTAGCTCTCTAGTTTACTTTGATTGTAACACCTGGACAAATAAGGTGAGTTTGAAGGTCAGAGAGGGAGAATGCAGAAAGAGGACAAAGAACATTAATTTTTACCAGATACATGAAAAGAAGTAACTGTGGTCACACAATTAAAGCTATCTTAGGTTTATTTGTCTCTTTCTTTTTAGTTTTTTCTCTTTATTTCTCTCATGGCATACGATGTCATATGTTTGCATATGCTATGATGCAGCTCTATTTTAAGATTTAAATAAGAAATTCCATTGACGAATGCTTCCAATACACTCACTGTATTGGTATCAGCTTAAATAGAGGGGAGTTGTTATTATGCATCATAAGAATCACGATCTCTCAGTCAATGTCAAGTTCAAAAAAGTGAAAAACGAAAAAATGTGTTTTGAACATTTTACATCTGTATTACTTCAGCTTTATGTTCACAACTTGAAAATATATTTGCACTAGGCAACCACGTTGCAAATATGAATCTCAGATACCTGCTGCTATAAAACTGGAACTGCTCTAGATTCACATTAGTATGATCATGAACCTCTTGACTCACTAACAGAAGTACATCCTGTATTCCCAAGTAATTCCAGTCTTACTGCAGTTGGAGAAACAAAATTCAGATTCACCTTATATTTGGTGCTGAGCTAATTGTATCGGGTCAAGAGAAGTGCCTGACTGCCACTTTTACAACCCGCTGAAGAACACGTATGAATGTGCAGCTGTGGTAAAAGATACCAGTAAGATGTTAAGTTATATAAGAATATATGGTAAGTAATACAGCAACTATTACTATCCTTTTTATATAAATCAATAGTGCAGTCTCATCTGGAATAGCATAAATTACAGAGAGCAGAAATAAAGTCTGTCTGGAAAACAGCCGTAAGCACAGACTTACAAACAAATGGCCCGAGCACAGGCTTATAAATACTCTCTTAGGAAGAGTGGTTGAAAAAAAGAACAAAAAACACCTGAGAAAAGGAAACAAAGATGACACACCACACAGATACGTAACACAGTAAGCGCTGCATAGAAAAGCAATTAGGACCGTGTTCAAACAAACTCCCTTTCAATAATACAGGGGGAAAAGGATGTCCAATAAATTCAGAAAGCAAAATTTTCAGAAAAACACACCCCAAAATCACAGAACACCTACTGTTGACAAGAAGGTTCAGGTTTATCTTTATAAACCAAACTGTTGGGGAAAGACACTGTCAACATAATGTTTTCAAATTATTTTTATAACCATATCTGTAATTTGGAGTCCTACAAAATTTCTTTCTCTATATGTGAGAATACTTAGAGCTTTTCAGCAGTGTATTTTATTTTTTAAGTTTTTCTGCGTAAGCAAAGAGAAAACAAATTAATTTCCAAAATAAATATTTTTCTTTACCAAAAGTAAACAATTTATTTACTAGATTTTTACTTATTAAAGTTGCATATTATACTAACTGCAAAATTTATCATTTTAACCACAAAAATGTTTTAATCAACAAAATATTCAACAGAAAACTTCATCAAGCAAGCAGAAACTTGAGAGAGCATGCTCAGACTAGAAATCGGAATCTAAACAACAAAAAAAATGACAATGACTGTTTGAACTGCTATTAACTAGAGGTTACAATTAGTGGTTCATAAGTTATGAACATTATTTAGCTATACACACATTTTACATCCATTATGGGCAACATGTTCCACCTCTTTATATAGTACCAGCCATGTAAGATGATTAGAGAACAACTTTACCATCCAGGCAAGGCATCATGTGATTTAAGAGTTTCTGTAGAAGAGATACTATCACCTTCCCAGGACAAGAACAGCTCTGTATATCTGAATTATAGTCAAAGAAAAAAGGGTTTTGCTAAAACATTACTGTAGTGCTGGAACAAGGATAGTGGGAGGTCTCAGCTTCTGAGCACCATTCCTAAACAAGACAATTTATAGCAATTTAAGTCTGTTGCAAGACTACAAAAGCTGAGGTGGTTTTCAGCTGGCCACAGAATCAGCAGCATAGGAAAAAATACTGTACTTCTAACTGCTCTCCTCTGTCCCTATTGGAACAATCCACTCCGGCTGTTAAGTCATTAATATGGTCAAGATGTAGTTGGGAAAATTATTGGGATTTCTTTCCCCCCGTTTTTTAAAAAAAAAGTTTACTTATTTCCAAAAGACAGACATACACACACAACAAAAAAAAAAAAAACACAACACCCAAACACCAAATCCTGAAAAGCCCAAAGTTTTTTCAACTTGACATGTTGCACTACCCAGTTATGTCATGTAGTGTCAGTAATGTCATCAGATAACATAACTGCCACAATCTGATGTGATGCATTAAACTGGGATTACCAGAATAAATCACGTTTGTGGGTACACAGATCACAGGTGGCGCAGTCAGCTGCTCTGTATTATGACGTATCTATAGGATGTAAGATTAGGATATAATGTTCAGAAGCTTGTTCTCGTTTGCAAAGTGCTTTGCAACCATAATTCAGTAGTAAGGAGCCAACAAACAGTTATAATGGCATAAACCATCATTGGGGAAAAATACAAATTGATCGGTGCCAGTGATATAAAAGAAAGAGCATGCATCTGTCCCCAGTCTCATAAATTCAGTGGTTGTTGCAGGCTTTTTCTCTGTCCCACATGTACTTTATTAATAACAGCAACTATCATAAATAATAATAATGCAGAGTAGTTTATTTCAAGATGAATGGTCTTGCTATTATCTGTTGATCCTCTCCCTTATTTCTTACATCCTCTCTATATTTCTCCTGTAAATGGGGGGGGAGGGAGGGAGAGCTAGTTTAATTTATTGTTTGAAGTTTATGCCCTTTAATTGGCTACAGTGTGCTATGCCAAGAAAGTTGTCTATGCAGGCTCCCTGAAATATCTGCATACCTTAACTGGCATCTTAAGTTAGAATTTACATTCTAATGCATGTTATAAATAAGTAATAAGAACAGATTAGAATTACGTATTTACGCCTACTAGTGAGAGTGTGATGCATAATTCACAAGTGGCAAACCCTTAAGAGGCTTTCATATCCTACCCCAATACTCTCCCCACTCTGATCTTGTGTATGTAGAACATAGCATATTTTCAGTCCCACTGCTCCACAATTTATTTATTTTGTTCCAGCTAGACTGGTTAGATTTTATTATCATTACTTTTTTCTTCCCTGCAAAAAAGCAACAGACACTATACCTAGTATGTGTAAGTGTGTCATCACAGGGAATGCATCTGCTTTATATTATAACTTACTGAATTTTCTTGTGATACTCAGGGACATAATTGCAAGAGGCATATCTTGAATGGAAGTGCTTTCAAAAGGTGCCAGAGTAAACTGAAGTCCTCAACTTGGAACTGAAACTTCCTTAAACTCCCTAGCTAATGTAATGTGCTGCTCTTCTAGTTGAATCTCCTGGTGACACAGACTAATCATAGAATCATAGAATGGCCTAGGCTGGAAGGGACCTTAGAGATCATCTAGTCCGACCTCCCTGTCATGGGCAGGGACACCTCTCAACTAGATCAGGTTGCTCAAGGCCTCATCCAACCTGGCCTTGAACACCTCCAGGGAGAGGGTATCCACAGTATCTCTGGACAGTTTATTACTTTGCCACCCTCGTACTGAAGAATTTCTTTCTTAGATCCAATCTAAATGTATTCTCCTTCAACTTAAACCCATTTCCCCTTTTTCTACCAGTGGATGCTCTTGTCCACTATGCCCATTCATGTCCTCAGCTTCTCTGCTGAAGCCACAGCCGAAGGCTTTCCCCCACAGCAGTTCAACCTCTAATAAGCACTCTGCTACCTAGTGCTAACGTGTAGGAACAAGAAATTATTTTATTCTGGTTGCTTTAATATTTTTTGGTTCTCTGGCTGCAGCACTACAAAGCTGATTAATGTACCTCCCAAAGAATTATCATGAGGGACAGGCTCTTTGGTGGAAGAAGTAATCTTGTAACTACTCTGAATTTAGTTCTCTGTATTTCCCTTCGTCCTGTGTGCGAATATTTTAAATTATGTTCACTTCTAACTACCATTTATTTATTCTGCCTCAATCTCTGCCATGTAGCTTCTTTTCATGGCAAAACTAAGACTTGTACCTCTCTTTTTTGAGTAACACACATTTATTTACTTATTTAATCTTTTGATTTCTTCAGTGTACCCCACTTTATTTTGAGTTTTTCTTGACTAGTTTTCTATGTACTGTAGTTCTGTCTGTTCCGTTTCTTAGGAAAAATACTTTGATTATGCATATATTTTAACTCCTAGTACAATTTAACAGCTTAAAAATTATGTGACATTGCAACAACAGTATTAAATCCCAAGAGCCATATCTCAAAAATTCGAAATACATTAGTTGAAATGAAAATACTTTTACCCTAACTTTTAAGAATAGCAAAAAACACCACAATTATTTTGACATGTAGGAGAGTATTCTTATCCTTGAGAGGATAAAAAGGTTAGCACACCAGCTCATGACAACATGTGAACATTCTTGTCAATTGGATTATACCACAGTTCCTTGATCAGGAAACAAATGAGCAATATTAAAATTAACTGAACATATATATTTCCAAAATTGCAGTCAGTATGAAATCTAACTTTCAGAAGGAAGTTACTGACATACTGTACTGTATTGGTTGCTTTCCCGTCTTGATAATTTCCTTAATTTTCTACATTTCTCCTGGAATTGACCATGGAAATTTTCACCGCTCAGGTATCCTTTGTATGAACTCACTCAGTCTAGTCAATGGTCCTGGAAAGGTAAGCAATGAGGACCCAGAAACTTTTAATAAGCCAGATTCTCTAGTCCCCTCTGAATAACCTTTTTTTCACTGACTAACAGAGGGGATGCAAAGACTAATGCCAAAAATAAGATCCCACAAGAAGCATTTCAGGCTATGAGCACAGTACAGCCAGGAAAACATATTCTAATTTTTCTGTATTTAAGGAGACTTCTCATTGTTTAACAGCTAACAGTGGTCACCACGTGACAGCTATCCACAAAGAGAAACTATATCACTTGGCAGTGCCCTGTAGGAAGTTCTCACTGATGAAAGACAAAATGCAGAGAAAGAGATTATGCCCTTCAGAAATCCCAGAGGAAGGTAGACAAGATGCCCCAAATGGGGCCAGTTTGTCCAAGAGAGGTTCACACAGGGAACATTACAACAAACTGATCTCAGAAAGTGGCAAAATAAGAATTTTCTCCTATCTAGCTGCAGTGGCAATATCTTGGGGAAGACCTGCAAATCCATAAGATGGTGCAGAACACCTCCAAGATGATAATGTGTGGACAGTAAGCTCTGCTGCTTGAAAAAAAAAAAAAGAGGGTAAAAAAAAGACAAAAAGAAAGCTGTATTTAAATTTTACAAATTGAACTTAATGACCACTTGATTTAGATTGTTCTCTTCAGTACACGCTGTCTTTCAAAGAGATCTTGGCATTTTTTGAGTCTGCTGACCAATCTAGATATCTGTGAAGGAGAAAATAAAGAACTAGAAGCCTATATGTGTTTAATTCTGACAACTCATTTTAAAGATCACAGGAGAAAATAATCTGGGTGTTTTACATTTTTTAGTGGTTTTAATTCTTTTCATGAAACTCAGACAAGCCTGGAAACCAATGTTTTTCTTCTCTTTGTTTAAAAAATAGAGCCCAGAGCCAAAATATTTCCTATGCTTCCAGAAAGAAAAGGAGGAAAGAAAGGACTCTCCCTTGTTTCTACAGCTATTAGCTCTGGAGAAGCTATTTGCTCCAGTTTGCATTGCTACATATGAAAAATCGGGAGGTATTGACCATTCTCATTTTATAATTTGTGTTGCATTTTAATTTTTAGACCAGTAATCAAGCAACCTGAGAGCTCAGCAATTCCAGCAGGGTTAGCGTGAGTTCTCCCCTGGCTTGCTGTGTTACCCAAATCTGATCAAAGGACAAGGACTCCAGAAGCTTGTCCAGCTGTGGTTTTATAATGACACCATTAGGTTTTGCTCTATAATCAAGGTCCCTAAAAGTCTGTGTAGCTTCAGGCTTAATATCTGCGACAAGGTTAACTGAAATCTGCAGCAAGGATAACTACTTTAGCAGAAAAAAAAGCAGGAAATATTTAAACACTATTTAAAAGGATTTTAAATAAGCAGATTTTATTTAACACTGCACTAATGCACTGCAATAGAAAATGATACAACGGAGCTGCTACAAATAAACATAATGCTTTTACCCTAACCCCACACCCCTCCCTTCTAAATTCCCCAGATCTATATTATTAAACCCAATGAGTGCACCAGATCTTTCTGTCTGAAGCTGAAATACAGGAATGCCAGACTCAGACAGCCCATTTGCCCTTTGGTTTTCCGCCTGCTGAATCTGCGTTCTGGGTCTGTGGAATTAATTACGATAGTACCGGTCACTGGCAATGTCAGTGTTGCCAGTTCAGGTGTATCAAATGTGCTTTCTTACATGCCTACAACTTTTCAGAGGAAGGCAGCTTCTCCTGCAAGACTGGTGTACTCTGCCCTCTAGTGCTAGGTGCACCAATAGATGTTTACTTAATTGCACACCCAGGCCAGAATAAAGCCTGCAGCAGCAGGTGTTCTTCATAGGCCACCTCAAAAAATATGTTATTTCCTGTACCCCTTATCAGCTGGGGATGTTGCTAAAACAAATGTAAGTGGTGGACCTGGCACTGTGGCACAGTATTGCAAGACCATAGAGAAAGAGACACTGGGCCATGTCGTATTGGGTTACATGCAAGACATTTCAGATTCTAACTGTCAAGAGGTGAAGACTAAACTTTCATTACTCACAATGGTGTTAAATAAGCTTGCATCGCAAAAACAAAGAAAAACCCAGAACATAGAATTGTGATATTAAGAATTAAAATACATGTGAATCAATCACTGACATTGCATTGGATAGCAACCCGCTCTTTCCAACACAACACTGCTGTGAAAAAAACTGACTGGGTTAATTTGGTGCTTATTTCTATTTCACTGCAACCTGGAGGATGGGAAATAAATTACCAGAGGACTACAGAATTTTTCTATCGTTTGTCCTTAAAGGCAAAAGCCACCTGTCACCTTTGAGCAGAACGTAAACCAAAAGAACGCAGACCATTAGGGTTGGAAATTGGTGTTTTTAAACATGGTTATACCTAAAAAATGTATGAAAAGTAATCATGAGAACTACATCTTAAACCTAATACATTGTTTTCTTCTCAGTGATTCAGCTTCTTGCAGTGATACATCTTATTGCAATTATCTTCTACATACAATCCTGTGGATTTTCTTGTTCAAATTTTTTCACTTGGCAATTAGTACAATATTGATATTATGATAGATTTTGCTTTTATTATCATGGCCTACTATTTAAAACAAGCATTAGTAGTCACAGGGATAAAAAACGACAGAAGATTAGCTAATTTTTACCTAAAACGTAACAACCATGCATATCTGTGCATAGTGTGTACTGTAATTACTACTCGTTTAGAGCAACATAAAAAACAACCCAAACAGGCGCTAATTTAAATTCTCCCATTTTTTAAGTTCAGATATGCTAAGACACACAGAAGTCAAGCATCTTACTCCACCTCACAGAAAAAAAAAGGCTTCCACTCTTT
>NW_009721423.1:38741-42710 GCF_000703405.1 Apaloderma vittatum
CTGGTTTTGTAGGATCAGCCTTTCCAGACTGAGGTCAAATAAGAATAGCTTAGTGCATGCTCTGAGACAAATTTGTGAAGACAGCTCTTTCTCACCTTCACTGAGGCTCTTTCTAATATTTTGCCCAGAAACTTGGTACAAAGCAGTCTGTCACAGTTTTTTAAACTCTCAGGCATGTAATTTAGTATAACTCCATACTTGTTTAGCTCGGCTGAGGATCTGCCCTTGTAACACAGTTGACAGGATCTCTTTCCTGAAAACTGGAAACACTTGTTTTAGATTGGCAGAGAAAAATGTTTCTTACAGCCGAGTCTTAATATGGATATCTTCCTTTTAAAGATTCATGATGAGAACCATTAGATTCTGCTAGGAACATTATCTGAACACAATTTGTTAACATTGTCAAGTATCTAGTGCTGTAGAAAATGCAGATGTACATCCTCAGTGCCAAGCTCAGTGCAAAGATAGATTTTTTTTGTTTCCTATAGTTCTCTACAAAGTCATTTCCCTTTGTAAACATGTTAGGCAACAAACACTTTTTCTTAGTGCATCAAATCCTCAGCATTTAAGAGAAGAGAAATATTTTGCTCTAATCTTTTTTTCTGAAGTTTCTTCACAATAGTATGGTTTTCACCAAAACAAAACTTTGCACTTGGGTCCCATCTGATTATTACCATCTCTGTTTATACCACACCTTTCTGCATCTATTAGACCACGTTTCTGCTGGCAGCATTAGCACCGCCAGCTCAGGCCACTGCAGTCTAACACTTTTCAGTATAAAATCCACCCTATTTTCTCTTTCATCTAAGGCAATTGGGGAATTTTTGAGACTAACTTAAAGAAAAGAAACAACAACAACAAATGCCTTGCCTAATTTAAAAATACACAAAAATAATTACATTAAGAAGTCTCCACATTTCAAAGCAGAAGGTTCAATTTTGCCCATATTTGGATAGGTAAGAGTTTATTTGTTTCCTAGAGGATACAAACGTTTGAATTTCCATGAAATCAATGAGTATTTCAAGCCCTCAACAACTGCCAAGACCAGAAATTAGTTAACAATATATTTGCAGTTATGATGTTGAGAAAACATATCCCTCCTCAAGTTATGGATTAATTAGTATGAGCCCCACTTGACTGCACTATCCACGATCTGAAGTAAAAGTCAATGAAGTACTAATTTTTAGGAAGAATCAATGCTTTCTTAAAAAGAAAGTTTTGAAAACAAAACAAAACATTTCAATAGATGCAGCACTTCCAAAAACACAGGGAGAATCTATGACATTCTGGTAATGACTACTGGTCATGGACTCAGTTATACAGTTATTAAATTAGGAAAATTATCTTGGTGAATGGATAAGAAACAGAATTCAGACAATGACCTTGGTCTCTCTGTTTAGAGTCAATAATATATTATGTTGAGGCAATAAGTCACCAACTTCACCATCTAAGTGCTGAAAGGAAAGGATATATTCTGTTATACCTCTTTTGCCTCTAGCCTATAAAGAAGAAAATCTTGGGTGCTGAAAGGAAACAAAATTAAAGATATATGCAGATGTAGACAAGATCTTGAATAAACCTGATTCAGAATGACTGGGACTTCCAGTGCCCCAAACCCCAGCCTGCTGGCTCACATCTCTTCTCCCTCAGGCAGAGTGAGAAACTGGCAGCTAAACGAAACGGATCCAAAGTAAACAGACTGGCCTCCATGCCACATTCTGAATGGCAGGCAAGAGTGGCTCTTGGGCTGAAATGCTTGCGGCAACACAATCTGATTTAGAATCATAGAATGGCCTAGGCTGGAAGGGACCTTAGAGATCATTTTAATCCAGCCTCCCTGTCACCAGGGATGCCACCTCTCGACTAGATCAGGCAACACATGGGGACCGAATGGGAATCGAACCCATGACCTTGGCATTGTTAGCGTCATGTTCAACTGACTGAGCTAACCGGCCCCCTAACTAGCTTTCTGTTTTGAATAATCAAGACCCTCAGTTCTCTTTAGATGTTATGTATGCCTAAACAATTAACTGAAATGGGACCAACAGGACCATAAATATCAATGTTTCTAGAAAAGTATAAATAATTTCTAAATATAAGCAGCAAGAGCTCCTCTTGGAAGCTTATGAATCACATGACTTTTTTCTAGACTAGTTTAGCTGAAGGAATTCTTATGTGTGATTCCAGATTTAGAGGTAGAACATGAAGTACTGACCCTTTTAAATTTATCCTTTTCTGTATTTTCAAAGAAAAATTTAAAAAGTTACTGTACCACGATTTCTATCAATAAGCATTCACTTTGGCTGTGAGTCAGAATACAACCAGACATGAATCTAAATACAACCAAATGAAATATATTGTGGTGAACATTTCCTCAAACATTTCACATCCCTTGTCAATTTATAACCAGGTTGCAGATGAACACATCAGTAAAACTACCTGTGATGAACCTTCAGTAATGATTCTAATAAGACTGGAAGCCCAACTATTTGCACTTCAAAGTTCCTAAGAATAGTGTTATAGTATGGCAATGAGAGATTAATGGAGATCTTGCAAAAAAGATAAATGGCACTACAAGAATACCAGAAAACTGAGGGGATGGGGGAGAAATTAATTGAACCTATACTTTTGATAAATATTTATTTTTTTTGCAGAAGAAAAATGCACACTGGTTTGAGCTGTCATTATGCTAACCTATATTCTATTTTTCATATTATTAGTAATACATAATGTGGTAGTTTATATTCAAAAATAAAACCAGAATGTATATACCTCATGTATTTATCCAGAAATACACTAAGGTTACTATGGTTACGAAAATCCATTACCTTTGAACACAGAATGAAAAAGTTTGACTTAAAGTGTGCACTATTTATTATAGCGATCATCAACAGCCTTCAGGAGGTTCTCTAACTGGATTCATTTTTCAGTGTCAGAACTGACCCACCACACCAGTAGCTTATGGCCTGCGTAAGGCAAAGAAATTTGAACTGTATGAATTTTTAAATATATTTTATACTAACTCAAGATGCAGAAATGGCTTTGAATTTTAAGTTCTTACATTAAAAAGAAACTAGGGTCTCGACTCTTTTTCCTTGGGTTGTCCCATATGAAGTGCTCTGTTTTTTCTTGTATCTACTAGCGTATACAAACCCTGGTGGGTCCGGAATAGTGCTCATGCCGTGCTATGATACTTCTAGCTCAGTATTTTGTATTTTATTTTAGGTTTAGTTATTTGAATAATGTCTGAACATATCACTTAGATACTTCATTAAACTACACCAGTTACTCCAAAATAGGAAGTCAGATTACCATGCTTCACTGTACTGCCAAATAAGTCATTTACTTTCTATGTAATAGTTGAAAAGTACTGATAATTTGGCCATTGACATATTGCATAGTTATTATCAAAAGAAAATGGATTATTAGTTTATGCTTTTAGCAAATTAATTGAACAAGAAAGCAACAGAGTGTCTCTCTAATTAATAATATTTAACAAAGACAGTAGGAAAAATTATTAAACCTGTACATAATATCTTCAACTGTTTACATTTTACTTGTTTTGAGAGCTGGATGGTATAAGAAAGTTATAAAACCATTAAAAAAAGATGACTCAGGTCCTGTGAAAAACAACAACACAGCACAAGATTTAGCTACACCATGGAAACATTAATTTCCGAAAGTCTCAACAGAGAGTTCTGTGAAGGAGTCTTTAAAAATTGGAATTCATCACAGTTTAAAGTGCATCCATTCTTTTTTGAATTATTTTTCTCTTCCTCTGAAATAAGAAAGGATCAGTCACATAATTATCTATAGCAACTATGAGATACCCATCTGACATACTACCTAGCAGAGAACTCACCTTTAACAACATATTTTGTTCCATTTCCAAAGTAAATTGGTACTCCGTTCATATATAAAGTATATTGTGTAATAATACCATTTGGTGTTTTGGGTGGACTCCAACTC
>NW_009721424.1:0-1552 GCF_000703405.1 Apaloderma vittatum
CAAGAAGAAAGCGGCCGCAGGTGGGAGCAGGGCGAGGGTTCGTGGGGGGGGGCCCGCAGCCAAGAAGCCCTCGGGCTGAGGATTCCCCTGTGGCCCTGGGTCTGCGGCCCCGTCCCGGCGCCGGGGGAAGAGGCCCCTCCGGTTTGCCCGAGACGAGCGGGGGGGCTTGGCCGGTCTGTTTTCTGTTATCTTTTGTAGTTAATCAGGGAGGAGATGTAATAATCACGGATGGAAGAGGAGAAATAAACAACTTATGTTTATTTTTTTTAACCCCTTAGCGGTTGATGAATCGGAACTTCTCACTGTGCCAGATGGATGGAAAGAGCCAGCCTTTACACGAGAGGATAATCCCAAAGGGCTGCTGGAAGAAAGCAGTTTTGCAACGTTATTCCCGAAGTATAGAGAAGCATACTTGAAAGAATGCTGGCCACTAGTCCAGAAAGCATTGAGTGAACATGTATGGATACTTGTTAATTGTGTTTCTGTGTTTTATCATTTGGAAGATAGAGATATTAAGCTTATAAAAATAGTGCAAGTCACTTTTCTCATATTATATTTGTGTATGCATCTCTCTGCTTGCATTAAAAATTAGTAGTGTGATTTCTGTATTGGCATCAAATCAGTGAAGGTCTGTTCAATTAGACTTGCAGTTCCTTACAGATACTGTCAGCAATGGTCTTTGCAGCAGAGTCTCCTCATCCAGTCACTGATAACTTGGTTGCACTTGAATGCAGAGAGATGAGGGAGGTGATGTTTTGGGCCTTGTGACACATATATTCAGTCTTTTGTGTGCATGTCTACGTGTGTGAATTGCCTTAGGCTGAAAGTTGTTTAAGGAATTTGGGCAAATGGATATGCATTCAGTGTTCTGTTTGTTAGCTTCTTGCTGCTGAAGATGAATTCTGAGATTCTTATTTAGAGATTGATTCACTATTTCTTTTTAAATGTTGCAGTATGTGAATGCAACACTGGATCTAATTGAAGGAAGCATGACTGTCACTACCACTAAGAAGACTTTTGATCCATATGCAATCATCAGGGCTAGAGATTTAATAAAACTTCTGGCAAGAAGTGTTCCATTTGAACAGGTCTGTATTAAATCCTGGAAGTTTGTATGAAATTCTATCACACTACTTACAAAATAGTATGTTTTCACAATGTGGAGTTTTCAAATGAGTCAAATAAAATAAAATATGTGTTTAAAGTAAACATGTCTGAAAATGAAGTGACAAGAATAAACGGAAGTATTCTCTTGACTCTTCCAAATAATAGATTTGCATTCAGGTGATATTGCCTGCTTCTTCTCTCTTTAGGCAGTTCGTATCCTTCAGGATGATGTTGCATGTGACATCATTAAAATAGGCTCTTTGGTGAGGAAGAGGGATACTTTTATAAAAAGAAGAGGAAGGCTTCTTGGGCCAAAAGGATCTACTCTGAAGGTACTTCTGATAGGTGTAGTAACCAGACAATTCTTAGTCCCAAATTGGTGTCACGTCTTTGATTTACACTTATTTAATTTCATTTTTTTTGATGTAGGCCCTGGAACTGTTAA
>NW_009721425.1:0-1389 GCF_000703405.1 Apaloderma vittatum
TTGGAACGAGATGATCTTTGAGGTCACTTCCAGCTCTGACAGTTCTAGGATTCTGTGATTCTATGATCATCTGAGGCTACTTGAACATTTTTGAATATCTTATTTCTGATTACGGTAAGCGGAATTCTTCATTCCTAGAATGTCACCCAGGGCATAAAACCCCACTTAGTGATGACAACCATCTTCTTTAGGACACAGCGAAAAATATGCGGCAGAGTGTCATAGGTTTCACAAAGACCATTAACCACAGGACAGAGATCAAATGCCAGCTAACGTATTTCTACAGCTGCATGACCCATATTTGAGGCCAGGTTTCAAAAGTAAGGGCGAGTAGATCGATCATTAGCCTTTGATAAAGCTTTACAGATAATCGCACTTTTTTGTGGCAAACCTTCTAGACATTATTAATTCTCATCCCAATTTTAATGAATGGCTGCGCCAATGCTTAAGCTCAAGAAGTCACGTAAAATGACTTATTACCAATGATTAATTATGCTGTAAAAGGCCAATGAGAGCAATCTTTATTTCAGTCCCAGATAAAATTAATTAAAATTGACTCTACTAAACAGTCCACTGTTTGTACTCCTACTTACACACAACAGAAAATATTTTTGCTTTTTTTTGATAAAATGTAAATGTTACAATTCACATTAGACCACTGAAAGCATTTACCTCCTGCTTAAACCTAATGAACATTCATTGCACTTGACTACCATTATTTCTATTCAACTAGTCACAAAATCAAGAGTTTTAAAATAGAGGTCACTTGTATCCCTTCTAAAATTCCCATTTAAATTGAAGCATTTCAGAAAAGCAAAGAAAGTATTTTGATTCAACCGAAACTAGTATTTCCTTAACATTAATTCATCCAAAAAGAAATGCTCAATTTCAATTCACAAAAGTAATTACAAGACAATGAGAAATAAAGTAATTATTCATCCAGCAAAACACCGCAAACAAACCAAAATTCAAGGAAGTGATACATTCAAATACTCTGAATCACTGTGCCTCGTTTAGGTTTACTTCACAGTACCTATCACTGTGAGATCTATTTGATTTTAATAACACCATATCTGGCAAAATGTGAGGCACAAATTTATTTCTCACAGATACTACTTCTCACAGTGAAAAATGTTCTCCTAATATTTTCGTGGAACCTCATGTGTTCCAGCTTGTACCCATTGCCCCTTTTCCTGTCATTGGCTTGATCCTCCTGACACCCTTTACATATTTATTAATGTTAATGAGGTGACGCCTCAGCCTCCTCTTCTCCAGCTGCAGAGCCCCAGCCCTTCAGCCTTTCCTCACCAGGGAGATGTTCCATCCCTCCATCATCCCTGTGGCTGCGCTGGACTCTCTCCAGCAGTTCCCTGTCTCTCTGGAGCTGAG
>NW_009721425.1:1448-3633 GCF_000703405.1 Apaloderma vittatum
CACCCATCTACCCCCCTTCTAACCCAGCCCAGGAAGCCATTGGCCTTCTTGGCCACGAGGGCACTGCTGGCTCATGGCCATCCCGCTGCCCACCAGCACCCCCAGGGCCCTTTCCCTGCGCTGCTCTCCAGCAGGTCAGTCCCCAGCCTGTGCTGGCACATGGGGTTGTTCTTTCCCAGGTGCAAAACTCTGCACTTGCCCTTGTTGAATTCCATAAGATTTCTCCCCGCCCAGCCCTCCAGCCTGTCCAGGTCTCTCTGAATGGCAGCACAGCCTGCTGGGGTGTCAGCCACTCCTCTCAGTTTTGTGTCATCCGCAAACTTGCTGACGGTGCTCTCCAAGCCCTCATCCAGATCTTTGATGAATATATATATAGTACTGGTCCCAGTACTGAGCCCCAAGGGACCCCACCAGACACATAAAAGTCTTCTTCCTTCAGCACTGACAGACAGTATAAAAAGTGACAATGACTATTAGCTGCAACCTGGAAGGTTCAAACTGGACTTTAGGAGAACCTTTGTAGAGGACAGAGCTACCAGATGCAGCACACCACCCTGTGCAATTCTCTAACTCCATCCTTGGAGCTTTCCCTAAATTAGCTAGACAAAGCCATTGATGATCTGACTGAGTGTTGAAGATGGCCCTGCTTCAGATCAGAGTATGGAGTAAAGAATTCTGCATGTCCCTTCCAAGCAGCATTTCTATGATTCTACAGCTTGGCAATAATTATGGTAAGAAATCACAGCTCATTCTCCTCATTCTCCATTTTAAATGCATAGATTTATTCCGAACGAGTCAGCACAGTTGGAACATACGAAGAAACTCTGGCATCTTAGTTACCTTTAGAAGAATTTAAGACTATGCTTATACTAACAGATTGAACAGTACGAGGGAAAATTCCCAGGTGCTGGGATTAGATCTCTTCAACTGTGAATCGTTGGAATGGTCACCTCCATGGCAACATGTCCTACTGTGAATGTCCCTCTCTTCTCATGTATACATTTGCATATATATCATAACTGAGTGGGGAAATAAGTAAGGACCACTTGAACACTCCCCAAATAATGGAGTTCAAGTGTGTGAGTGATGGATTCCCTGTTTTATAGGCTATACATGAGCTAGCACAGACTTTCAGCACCTGCAATGATTATAGGATCAGAAACGGGTGTCGTTAGAGGACGCACAAGTATATATACTCCCGTAAAATTAACCTCTGTTACATTTTATCCTTTCCTAAGCCTGACAGAAGTCTCGACTCACTATGCCCTGGACCAGCTGTTATCACTCACGTGAGAGGCTCTCCTTTATAAATGCGCTGATCTTGTCTATCAAACGCAGACCTAAATAAGGGATTAAAATTAATAAAAAAAAATACTTTCATTTAGCAATCTTATATTAAAAATTAAAAGATGTTAATAAATACTGTGTCTATAAGCTGGTCTAAATCTATCTAAAACGCCCCACAGTGAAGTCTTACATCAGTTATTACTGAAACATTAAATGCTTTTCTTACAGGCTTATAGCAATCAATTTAACTTTCAGTCATCTTGTACCCATATGTGCTGCTCCTGTTGATGAAATGGCTATTAATAAAGGAATAGATGGCTACGAATTAAAGCAAGCTCTACTTAATCACATTAATCCAGAGTATGTTAAAGGCTTCAATTTTCTAAATAATTTTGGGCTTAATGCCTCTGAGATGGGCAGCCTGTTCTATTGATGCAGCATCTGGTCCAATTTAAGCTGCATTGTGACGGAGGAATTGTTAGGCCCTTGCAAAAAATAAGGAAGAGTGACAGTTTTAGGGATGCAACCAAAACTGCTACAAACTGAGACAAAAGATACTGCAAGATATTGAAAAAAGGCCTACAACAATTAAAAGGCAGCCCGCTGCTCTGCAAATGCAACGCTACTGCTCAGTGAATTGTATATGATTAACTTACTCGTGCTGATGGGATGAGTACTCCATACACTTAACCATCACTGTATTTTCCAGTCATTGAACATCCAACAGCTGCTGCTGTGAAATATGTTCACTTACCCATTACATTGGGTTACCAATTAGAGAGGAATTATTTAAAAGGGAATGGCACAACCACTAACACTGTCTTTGCATAAGGAGTCATTTCTGGCTTCAGGGCTGTGGGGTTTTTTCCCCAAGGATTTTTATTTATTTTTATTTTTA
>NW_009721426.1:0-40507 GCF_000703405.1 Apaloderma vittatum
TCCGTGTTAGTGGTCAGCCCAGCCCTAACCCGCGACACCACCTTACACATTTCAGGGTGGCTTTGTTTCAATGAGTTCTAGCCTGACTGATGGTATACACTGCAATTTTGCTGTTCCCAAACAATCTCCTAAAATGCCCAAATACATATCCTCTCCCTCATATCCTTGTATTGCTCAGATAGTTGGGCATATGACCACAAAGAAGGGATCCAAGTGTTTGAAAGAAATGCAATGACCAGCGTTTGCTGTACGCTTTGAACATATGCTTGGGTTTGATCTCCTCACCTACTTCATTTTAGTACCCTTTCATGCAGTTTTCCGTTTTTACTTGCTCACAGCTGACAATATTCCTGGTAAAATAACCACAGACATCACTACTGAAATGGACACCAACACAGCATCAAAAAGCAGTAAGCTGAACCTGTTGAAGTACCCATGCACCTGCTGCTTTTCATTCAGTAGCAGTGAAGGGTTGCTAGGCAAGACCCCCTAATAATCTTCCCTCACAATCCAAGCACTGTCAAGGTTTTGCAGATAGTGCCTCTCTTCGCCATCAATCTATTTACATTTAACACAGTGAAAGTAACTGGGTTATATGTAGGTAGGTTTTGGTGGGAATTGGTAGCTTCTGGGTTTAAAGAACAGAGTTATGGTTCATGGAATAGTTCATGAATATAATATTGCAGTCCTTTATTTTCAGAAACCCTGCTTTGAACTACTCTAGATGTTAAATCCTTAAATTAGTATGAAAGGAAGAAGTGAGGGAGAGAGTTTATTTACTTCTTAGGAGAAAAAACTTCTTAGGAGAAAGAAAGGCAATGGAAGAGAAACCAGGATCAAGAAAAGACAATGTTTTAGGAGAAGGTACCTTAATGTTTAGTTCTGCTGTAGCGATTTTGTGGTTTGTATAGCTTACTTTCATCAAGTCATCCAGATATTTACCGTCACAATGACCTATCTTCTGCTGGTTTGTTATGCTTGCTGCTGACAAGAAAATGTAATTTCCATCTCTAACAATCAGTCCATGGTTCAAAACTTGTCTCATAATCTCATTGAAGTTTTAATTTGGTGAAATAAAATCTCTGAAAATTGCCAAGTAAGAAACAATCTGATGTTTCACTCGATTAATATCAAAAGTTTGTTTCCAAAAATAGAATCACAGTAATGAACTGCATTCATCTCACATATCTTAAGACACAGAGATGTGGCACTTAGGACACACTGGCTGCCAAGACTAGTTGTGCAGCTGAGGGAGAGAATGCCTAAAGAGGCAACTTATCCCACTTTCCCAGGTTGAATGAATACATTCCTGGATGTACTTTTTCTTTGCCTAAATAGCTAGCGTTGACTGGATACCTGTAAGATGCCAATGTGAAACAATGTACAATCTAGACCAAGAGAACTTAAAAAAACTCATGAAATGAAACATAATTAGAAAATGAACACCCCAAATTTTGATGTTATGCAAAGGAGCAAGACAATTGAGTGGTTTTGTCTAGATTCAAAACTACATGGATGTTGGGTTTTTTTTGAAAAACTAATGCTGTATCTTCTCAGTTAGGCTACCAGAAAAGGGCTTGACAATACTTTTTGGCCAGTTCTATTCACAGCCATGAGTGCTGGCTTGACAAAGGTCTCTGGTCTTATCATGCTCAGCATTTGAAGAGTACCTGTCCCAAGTGGACTATTGCTCAGTAAGTTTTGTAGGGCACTCTGCTCACCCAGAACCAATTGACAACCAATTTATAACCTGTGGACTTACAAATTTTATAAGTTCCATAAGAACAAGATTTACAACATGCAGAAGATTACAAGCACTGAAGAAATCACTTCTTACACTCTGATGAGACTCTATTAGAGTACATTTTACTGCTAAAACATTATATACTGGACTTAAACTCTTAAGCATACATATTATACCCATATTATTTTCATCTTCTCTTTCTTTCCAAGTGTCTAATGTTATTTAGTGTTCCACAGTGGGATGCAAATTTTAATTTTTAATTTGCCAATAAATTTCAGAAAGTGGCTTCCATTTATCAGAGAAAATTTCTATAGCTTTAAAACACTAGTAAAGTATTACATTGTTGTTTCTTTAAGCAATTTTCAGATCCTATAATGAGCCAGGGAGGCAGATGCCTAGAAATTGCAGGAAAAAACTCACATTGTGCAATTTTTTTATGACTCACTGCCTGATTAGGCTGTAGCTGAGGTTTAATGTGGTCTGCTTCTTTCTGTGATGCCAGCATATTACTGTTTTAAACACCTATTTTATAAAACTGTCTAGCATCAATTTCCTATGAAGCATTAACAATGTTGTTCACAAGATGACTTTCATTTTTCTGTAGTAAATTTCCACTTTAATATAAGCCACAACTACAACCTTAAGTGAAAATTCATTACCCTTAAGCTGAGTGCAAACAGAGCTTAGCTTTTGCACTTGTTAACTATTAACATTAGAAAGGTTCTGACAACCTCGGAACTAAACACAGAACTAAAGACCAAATAAAATGAGAGTAGCTTCATATCAGTTAGACAGCAAGTGACAGAATCTGGAGTTACAAGTACCTCTGGACTTCGTTCAGGCACTGATTCTGTAGGTGAGAGGATCCTACCAAAAGTATAGACAATAAAACCTCTACCTATCACTACTTTTGTGGATTATTTTATAACTCTAAAATGTGAGCAATAGTGTCAGTAAATCTCTAACAGTGTGGAGGAAGGAAGTTGGGAAAGGGACTTAGCGGGAATAGAGAAGTCCACGGTCATGTAGGAATTACAGGTTCTGAGGTTCATTTATGTTTTATAGATGCTTGGGCTGCCAGCTGATTGATGGCTACTCATGAACCATACAGAGAGCAACTGTCACCTTTTCAACTAAAACTTTATTTGATGTCTGAATTCAGAGCTGTTGTATATAGCTGTCATTGTATTTTTGCTTACATTATTTGGTCTTCCTTTTACCTGAATCATACCATCCTTTCATTTTGTTCTGTTGTCTGGATTGTAACAAAACACCTGTTTTTGACAAGCCCTGTAAAGGCTGAGTGGTCCCTTTCTTAATTCCGAAGATAGATCTCAAGTATTGAAGAGAAGAGATGTTGAGAAGAGAAATTGGATATGACAAGTAAAGGAAATTGTATTGAGGCCACAGAAATTCTATATTTTTGAAATGTTAACATGTCTTAACAGAGAACAAAGGATAACATAATGACAGGTACTTTAAAACAGTGGTTGAGAATTTCTGCAGTTTCAAAAATAAAACATGAAATGCAAGATTTTCCTATTTATTTTTCTGAGCCTGAAAAATCAGTCAAAATTTAGATAAAGTGAAATGTTTTACCAACTTTCCCCAGTACTTTTGTCAATATCCTTATTATTTGAATTGCAGCACTAGATAGGAGCTCAAATTATGGACCAGACCACATGGTGTAAATGCAGCCCTACCCTACTGCTATTGTTTCTGTATAATAGAAGAGAAAATATCACAGGGTGCCACAAGGAAGCAATGCAGCAATACTGATTAGCATAGCAGACAGATCAGCATGTTAAGCACTTCCCTGTAAGCATCACAGCAAAGGACAGGTTAAAAGTGGAATGTGAAAAAAAGGGTTAACATTATGCTGGAGGTAACTCCACCTAAAGGGATGAAAGTTTGAGAGAATGGTTAGGGATGACTAAATTTGATTGATGGATTGTGGACAGGGGTGTAAACAAGAGATGGAAGAGTCAGTACCTACAAGAAAATAAGAAAAGAGAATCTGAATGGGAATAAGGAACAAAATAGGGAACTGAAATAAATAAAATCAGAACTTTATTTAGAAAGACAGGAGATGAAAACAAAGAAACAATGTTCTGAGAATATCTTCCAGGAATTGAGGAGCTCCAGAAAAGAGCAAAGACAACCTTTTCTGCAACTCATTCCTCAAAGAAAAGCAAGCAGCTTATGGCTGTGACGGGATAAATAATTTGCTCAGAACAATATGTGCACTGAGTAATCAGTGCAATACGAAAGCCTGTTTTACCTCAACCAAGTGCATTTACACAGGGGAGCACTTGCCACTTCTCAAAGAAGTTCTGATAGCAACCATTTCTTTAAGCCGATAGCATCTTCCAGGTGCTGCTAGCAGAACCAAACATATGACTGTATGGTCTCTCCAAACACATATTATGAGATTTTTTTCATAATATCCAGGGGCAAAAAGGAGCACAGGCAACATAACACTACTGAGATCAGTATGCTGTGTGGGTGACAGAGGGATTTGAATATAGCATGTCCAGAATTCCTTTAAATATAATCAAGTAACAATAAAAACTATGCTTTCTGAGATTAAAAGAATTCAAACAAATCTGTAGGATTCTTTAATTTAGGGTAAATTTCAGCACTGCTCATTCTCTGTAGGCTAGGATAAACATTGGATTAACATCAGCAGCACTACTTTTAATCTGAAACAGTGGGAAAACAAAGTTAAGGTCTCTGTGTGCAATGACTCACCACAGGTATTGTAATGCATTATCCTACAATCTGCCTGTTAGGTCAACAGAGTGGATATCGACTTACGTTGAACAACAGTCGAAGAGGTTCTTACTGAGTTAAAATTTCTTGAATGCTTTTAGGAAAAATATCTGTTACTATTTAATGTTAAGAGAAACAGCATTACAGCAAGAAAGATGAAGAAACACCCAAAACCTTTGACATCATAAGTTTATTTCATTTATTCATTCATTCACTTATTAATTTGTTCATCTTTCCTTTAACATAGTCCTGGGTTTAATTATTACATGATTTAAAGGCAACAAAACCAAAATAATCTGCAGGTGAAAGCTCTTGTGTTTATTAGCTAACTTTAACCTGGAACTTTATATGAAATTAGTCATGGATTATAAATTAATATTATTTAGCTATTTTTACAGATGACCAGCTATAGTCAATGAGATTACTGTCCTCTGACATTAACTTGTGGTTTGACTATAATTTTATTCTACTGTGAATGTCCTATGGCTTTACCCTGAAGGAAATTTTGTTCACTGCCATAGACAGCAAGCCTGAGTCTCCTTGATTCTTTTGTTTTCCCTCAGAAAATTAGAGAATAATAGAACCTTGTTTGGTTTTTTTTTCCCCTCGCTAGTTTCTTATGGCATACAGTCAGATTTGGTGATGGTATTAAAAAAGGGAAAAACGTATTTTAAAACATAGTGCTGTGATTTTGTATGTATGAGTAGACTAATGTTCATACAGAAATGAGCACTGAGCTCTGCTCAGCCTGAGGTAGTTACCTCATCTGGAGGTAGTTAAATAGAGAAAGAGAATGAGATACTGGCTCTGTACACATAGAGAAATCTCTTTGGTAAACCTCATTTACCTGGTAAAGGACAGAAGGAGTAATTGCATGAGTAAAGGCTACAATGCAAACACTATAAATTACATACATCACATGGGAAAGAAATAAGAAGAACCTTCTTCTATGCAGAGACCCAAACTGGGCACTTCTTCTCACTGTTCTGAAATGAGCCTCCTGTGCATGAAAAGCTACATGAGGACATGTCTAAGGAAAGTAAGCTCTGTTACGCTGTGAAGACAGATGGGTCCAGAAAAATGACAAAGCAGGGCACACAGTTTGTAACAGCAAGAAAAGGGACAGCCTGGATTCCCAGACATATCTGGCCTCAACAGATTGCAGTCTACGAATAGTATCACCATACTGTTAGATCGAATGTTTTTATATAATATTTTGAGATTAAAATGTTTCCTTGAATACAAAGTGTAGGCTTCAATCTGCACAATAACTCAGAAAAAACTCTTTTGTTACAAACTTTTTTTTCATATTTTCACTTCTTCCTGAGGGAGACCTGTTTAACTATTCTTGGAAAATCTCTGTGTGCAGTTTAAATGTAAGCAATTTCGAGTTCATTGTGTGAAAAGAAAAACTTTGGCTGCTATACGGTGTATAGCCCGACAAATTTTTACTCTGATAACTACAAGAACATTGAATGTGGAAATACGAGACTGAGCTTGCTTATAGTTCTCAGAAGGGGTGGTCTGTGTTCGTAACCAAACTGGAAAAAACTCACCACTTAGGGACGGTGAAGTTTGGACTGCTGAAGAGCTATGTATCAAATAGTTACTGCAGGAAATGTTACTAAATTTGAGAATTTATATTAGAAAGGCTGTTAACAAGAGGAGTTTCTATCCAGCTGAGTGAAAGAGGTGGGGGTTGTCTGAGGAGGACATTCTTGGGGTTGCATATCTGAGGAGCTGAAAGAAAAACCTGGGGACCAGTGTGTTTACCCAGAGAATTAAACATGATATTCATACAGCGGTACACACATTACATCCAGTAAGAACCCAAACTTCTTTACCATGGCAAAATATCTGCCACTCTAATAAGCGATGGGGAGCAGAGAGGGAGACAGGAGGAATCCAGGTACTTGTCGACAAATCCCAGAGAAGAGCTTTTCAGTATGTTGAAAAGTTGTAATGTTCCAAAAATCACCCAAGGCACCATAAAAAGAAAACTGTTTCTTGATCCACTTTGGGAAGTGAAATTGGTAATTTAATAAAAGACCAGGTCTAAACTTCCAGACCTTTGAGATTAAGGTCCTACTACTCTGCAGTATCAACCTGTAGATAGGAGCTGACACCAGATTGACTGGTCCACTCTTTCTTGTCTGGAAAGACTGGAAGCCCTTGGCGTTTCATATGGTTGTCCCAATACTTGTTTGTGTTCAGAACGACCCTTAGGGCATGCCAGGGTCAGGCAATCTGATGGAGAGGATGCTTCTGTAAATTGCTAATCTTGTCTTTCTGTAAAAGTAGCTATGTCCTTTGCTCAGTTCTCAAATCCAACTGTTAGTGTACAAGCAAGTGTGAAACAGCTGATTGCACGGCATAAATGTGTAAAGTTTAACAGTATCACATCACTTCTGATGTTTGCAACTTCCAGGAGTTGCTAGCAGCCCTTTCCATATTCCTTAGGCACCGTGATGATGGAGTTGCTTTTTAAAGTTTTAAGTAAATGTTTTACTTCCTTTGTTGGTCAAAATAAAAACAAGGTGAGAGCACAGACAAAACTAACATTGTCTTTGTGAGCTCATTTTACCCTGTACTTGCTTTTTGCAACTGAGAAGAGCTGTAAACCTTACCTAGAAAGCTTGCCCAGGAAGAAAGGTTTCCAAGAACAGTGTCTCCTCACAGGTTGCCTAAACAAGGCTGGCTGCAGTTCTCCCTGTAGGGTGTAAAAATAAGTTTAGGCATTGCCAGACAAATAGGACTAACAGTGCTGCACATTGCGTCGTGTCTAGTAGGATTTCTCTTCTCCAAAGTTCGGAAGCTGGATTCTGATTCAGATGCTAGTGGAAAAATGCCACTGATGTTTGCAAGTGTAAGCACATTCTACCTGAAGAGAAAATGGGTTTTTCTAGTTTTAAGTGATAAATTCCAGTCAGCAACAAATTTAATATATTGCAGGGACAATAATAGCAAATATCCATAGTCCTTTAAGACTATAAGGAAGCCTGTGCGTCAGTCACAACAAATGCAATACACCTGAGGGGAAAAATTTTGGTTTTAACTTTTGTCAGCCAAAAAAAGGCAATTGGATGACACTGAGTCTGCTAGTTGGAGGTGAAAATTATGTACAAGAAGTTTTAACTAATAGCATGTTTTAATCACTTCTTTAATCTGATTCATTATGTTGTCATTTCAATTTGGATTGGGTGCGTAAACTCTGTTTCTATATTGACAGATTTATAAACTCACTTGATGAAAATCAACATAGCCTTACAAACTTCCAAGCATCAAAGTTGATTTACATGGATTGAGGTGCTGGCTTACACTTCTGTAATGCATGCACATAACTTTATTCCTGAACATCTCTAGTTTTTGAATGCTTGTTTATATTACATGCGTAACAGCTTTTGAGTCCCCAAATAAAGGTTTATTGAAAGTACCATGGAAAGGTTTGTTAAATTATAACTTGTATTTCAATATGCTAATCACAGACTAGCTAAACAAAATCAATTTATGGCAGTGAAAAATCTGACAAGCAGTGACTTCCTTCTTAAATATGTTTCTGTTTTCTTGTTTTGTTTTGTTGTTTTTTTCCATTGAGGCATCTCTTTGGTTTCTGTTTCTATTTCTTCCTTTAAAAGTAAATTCTCTGAGAACTGCACAGTAGAGTACTCTGTTGTGTTGCAGCTATTGAATTTCTTTATCTTTTTTTCTATTTTTAAATTCAAAGTACAAAGGCTGAAGTGTTAAACTTTATGAGGCCTATAATAGGTCCTTGGCCTGAAAAATAGTAACGAATAAAAATAATTAATAATCATCTAATACCAAGCACTTATGTCATGCCTTTCATCTGAGGAAGTTGAACCACTTTATAAACAGCAATGAATTAACAGAGGAATGTTTTGCTACAGGCAAAAAAGCAAAACAAGATATTATCCCTCTACTCTCTGCCGCCTCCTGAATACCACAAAGGCAATAATTCTGTGAGAGAAAATTATACTGCTTTTTAGTGCTTATTTCTTAGCACTTCTGGAAACTTGGATCATGCCATTCCTCTAAACAAAGTCTCTCAGTATGCAAGGAGCCACGTGGCAGGACCAGTTCAAGCAAATGTCAGACCTCTGTAATTTTGTTTTCCTACTTTTTCTGCTGTGCTATTGAATAGCAAGGAAGGAGATGCAAAACACTGATAAGTTGATTTGTTAGTGGTTTGCTTTTTTTATTGCTTTTAGTTGCATATGTGTGAAAATAATATTTTTTTCTCATGAAAGATGGGGGAGCGATTGAAGAAAGCCCAGGGTAGAGCAGTAAGAACAACTGGATGCCTAAAAGCCATGACTTGTTAGCAAAAATCAGAAGAGCTGGGGATGATCATCCTAGTCAGGAGTCACAGCAATCACAGCAGCAGCCTTTGAGTGTAAAAAAGTTTGCTGTGAAGAAGGAAGATGTATCCTGCTCTCCCTTACCATTGCAACTATAATAAAAAGTAATGGACTTCAGTAACTGCAAAGGTGGAATACTGAAAACAATGATGACCTGTATGTCAGCTAAGACCTGGAATAGACTGCATTTACTGTGAGGTCTCCATTATGGAAAATTCTTCAGATTAGACAATTATTCCTTGTGTGGTATTACTAGTCTGACCTTTGAGCAGGGGAATGGCTCTGGTGGCCTCTTGAAGGCACTTCCAGGCCCTGTGTTCTATGAATCAGCTTTTAGGACAATAGTGAGTTTTGCTTCCAGGGTCAGATTCAACACAAAGACTCTAGAGGCTATAATCCTCCAATTTTACAGTGCTGAAATAAAGTGGATGAGAATCAGATGATAAATCATTAGACAGGGGTTTGAGATCTTCACTTTTTCCTTATGAAAGTGCTTAGAAACACCAGAAATATTTTTAAAAACATTGAATGAGGTTGTATTTAGTTATAAAGGAGACCATTGCCTAGGTTGTTGTGTTGTTTTTTTTTGAAACAGACGAAGTCTGTCTTGAAAACAAATTTCTAGATTATGCCTAATAAGACATTTAAACTCTGCAAACATGGAGGTGGAATGGATATACTGTCTTCACTGTATATGATCTATGTTAGATATGCCACACAATTTAGAAAAGAACAAAGGGAGCAGTACAGGAAGGGAAAATAGGGTGAGAGATGCTGGAAATATCAAAAAAGCTGTTGCTGTTTAACTCAAGGGGAAAGAAATAATACATATTATACTACTGGGATAAATATACAGAATTCAATTCACTGACAGACTCCAATCCTTTTCCTCCAGTCTGCTTAGAGAAGGGCAATGTGGCAAGAGGTTAATTAAAACTGCAGGGTTTGCGTGTGTTTAACTTGCGAGGGACCAAGACAGTCAAATGCCTTGTGTACCCTGCATAGAGAAATGTGCTTACTTAAGTCCTACTCATTTCCCTCTAAGCTCTGCCTAACTAGGAGACAAAAAAATACTTTTCAAAGAATGATTTGTAGAATATAAGACAGACAATTGATCTGAATCATCTTCTGGGGGGAGTCTTTTCTTTTTAGTCATAGTGGAAGAAGTCTGAGATGTCTAGCTTCCTATTCTAAATAACTAAATGAAGAAAATGCTGTAAGTGGCTGTTAGCATGAAATATCACAAACAAATTTGCTACCATATAATTAAAAGAATCAGTTAGATTAAAACACAAGTTTTGACTCCTAGATTTGATGAGAAGTTTTTTGACTTCATAAGACTGAGACACCAAACTGCTTGCAATGCATGGGACCAGGGATGCAATAATGTCCTTCTGCTTTAGGAAGTTTCACGTCCTGAAATCAGGCCTGCTCCTCCTGGAGTCTTTGATCAGCTCATAAAGGCAAGAGGAATTTAAAACTACATTTTCAAAATCTTTTACCTTGCTCAGATATCTAAATGTACTTTCTTATTTGTGGCTTTGTGCTATGCAGCTTGCCATGTACAAAAATTTGGGAAACTCCAGATACAAACATTAGTGGTACAGAATTTTTTCTGCTCAAATGTGGGGAGTTAGTCCTTGATCCTTTTGTTCAAATACACCAGATCCTGACATATCGACTAAAGAATAACCTGTTTAGACACTGATAGCTCATAAACTAAAAAATGCTAATGAAATGTTCCTATTCAGCAACAGATTGCGTACATTTTACCTAAATAATTTATGTCTTACATAGTTTCTCAGCACATAGTTGTTGGTTTGGTGTTTTTTTTTTCCTTTAAGGAATTCTAAGAATTAGTTGTTTGTGATTTCTAGCACCTTTTATTTTCAATGCAAACATCCCTGCACTTCCTACTAGCCCAGAGATTGTCATGTTTTCAGAAGTGCTTAAAAGTCCTTCTAATTATGCTGACACACCCACATTTTGAATAGAAGCTTCTATTTGTTATTTCTTCTATTGTTGCATGTCTTACAGTAGGCATGTTTGAGCCCAGATGTCAAGCCTAAGACATGCATTCAAGACTGCCATTAATTTCCATGTGAATAAAAGATAGAGTTAATAATGGGGTTGCTCATGGAAATCAATAAAATGTGGGATTTTTTCAATATTTAGGGGATTTTCATTTTGTATGAAAAATGGGTGATAAAAATTTGTCTTGGTGGCCATGGCAAAAACTCCATATAACCTGAGCCTGAAGATGAATTAATCTCTACTTTTTGTTTTGAGTTGCCATGCTGAAAACAGTAGGAGGTTTTTCAGATTTAAACTTCAGTGCTATCAGAATATATAACTAGTACAGTCACTTTTTTAATAGAACAGGAAACTCTCTAGACAAGACAACACCAAAATTTAAGATTGTGTAAATAAAATTCCCTTGGCCGTCTGACTGGTTCTTTGAGAAGAAGATTTTTCTGTTTGGACTTATTCTCAGACCAATAGATATTAGTAACTTTCCGTGTTTCAGTAAACTTTTCTCAGTTCCCTAGATCTCTACTTTTTTACCACTCCTGACGTTAGAGTGTCTGCTGGTCTGTAGCTTCCTCAGGATTTTCCCAACTTTTTCCTTCTACATGAAGTTCCTTTCCTCTCTTCCATGGCACTGTAGATGATATCCAGCCATAGACGTGTCATCACCTCTCACCAAGGTTGCAAATTCCTCTCCTTTACTCTGATGCCAAGTCCAGTAGCTAAGATAAAGCGAGCAAAGTCATCTTCCCACCTCCTGTCATTTTCTGTCAACACAACAGCTCGTTCAGCAAATGGATAAACTGGTACTACTCAATATATTCATTAGCGACCTGGATGAGGGAACAGAGTGCACTGTCAGCAAGTTTGCTGATGACACAAAACCGAGAGGAGTGGCTGAGACACCAAAAGGCTGTGTTGCCATTCTGAGAGACGTAGACAGGCTGGAGAGTTGGGCGGGGAGGAATGTAATGAAATACAACATGGGCAGGTGTAGAGTCTTGCCTCTGGGAAAGACCAACCCCAAGTACCAGTATAGGTTGGGGACTGACCTGTTGCAGAGCAGCGCAAGGAAAAGGGACTTGGAGGTTTTGGTGGACAGCAGGGTGACCACGAGCCAGCAGTGTGTCCTCGTGGCCATGGGGTATGTCAGAAGGGATGTGGCTAGTAATTCAAGAGAGGTCCTCCTCCCCTTCTACTCTGCCCTGGTGAGGCCACATCTGGAATATTGTGTCCAGTTCTGGTTCCCTCAGTTCAAGAAGGGAGGGAACTGCTGGAGACAGTCCAGCGGAGAGCCACAAAGATGATGAAGGGAGTAGAACATGTCCCTTATGAGGAAAGGCTGAGGGAGCTGGGTCTCTTTAGCTTGGAGAAGAGAAGACTGAGGGGTAACCTCATTAAAGTTTAGAAATATGTAAAGGATGAGTGTCAGGAGGACAGAGCCAGGCTCTTCTCTGTGATGTCCAATGACAGGACAAGGGGCAATGGGTGTAAGACAGAGCATAGGAGGTTCCACAAAATTGTTAGCAACAACTTTTTGACTATGAGGGTGACAGAGCACTGGCATAGGCTGCCCGGGGAGGTTGTGGAATCTCCTTCTCTGGAGATATTCAAAACCCGCCTGGACGTGTTCCTGTGTGACCTGCCCTAGGCGATCCTGCTCTGGCAGGGGGGCCGGACTAGATGATCTTCCAACCCCTAACAGTCTGCGATTCTGTGATTCTGTGATTCTGTGATTCTCTGAAGACTGGAGTAAAACAAGATACTACTTATAACAATCCCTACACTGTCATTTGTTGGAGTCATTGTTGAGGACGTGATTTATTTAGAGAAAATTTTCAACTAGCCCTAATTAAAAACACTCAGTTTCCTGTCATTGCAGTACAAAGGTGGGAATGGCTGAGTCCTCAAACTCATCATGACACATTTTGGAAAATGTTGGCTAAATAATCCTATAGCATTTAAGAGAGCAGGGCCTTCAGCATTTCAATTATGGTATTCAGGAAATGAAATAGGAGTTGAATGTGGTGTTAAATATCACAAAAAATAATAATCCATCCAAAGATTCACATTTAATTAATGCTAGTCTGGGGGAGATTTAGGCACTTTTTCAACATGAAAGTCAACAAAATTGTATTTGTTCAAAAGACAGGATGAAGAATGTTTGCTTTATGAGTAATATGGGCTATCTCCAAAGGATGAAGCATGAAGAGCTGGATATTTTATTTCTGGGTGTAGTGAGAAAGCATACTAAGAAGACCAGTGAGAAAGCCCTCGGATTTACAGAGAACTCCCTGAACAAGTCAATATATGACTAGGGTCATGTATCTGAAATGTCATCCACTACCCAAGAGCTGACAGAGCTGAACAGTACTGTACTGACATTTTTTTTCTGACGCTGTTTTCTTCCAGATGAGCAGAATAATCTGTTCTATTCAACATTCAGGTACATGGGGGGCCATCTTTATTGACATGAGAACAGTTCTCTGCAAAGTAGGGAAGTGGAGTTCTCTGCTTTTAATTTGAATTTCTCACAAATTCTTCTCAGTCTTCAGCTTAAAGATGCATTCTGTTCCATTTTCAGAATTATCCTTGTCCTTTGTCAAATGCATGTTCAAACACGTGTATGAGCAGGAGTCTCTAGAGTCTTTCTCCCTGCTGTAATTGCACATCCTGAACCCTATAAATCTCTGTACAACTACAGAGTTTTAAGAGAACAGGGAAAATATATTCCTGCTATTGCTTATAATGTAAATAATCCATTTTTCTGACGTTATGTGGATATAAGTCTTTGAGATTGAAACAGGTCTTGAAGACAAGTCTTTGGCTTCCTAGGTCAATGTGCTACTCACTCCATAAAAAACCTAACTTCATAATGCTGCCTTTTGCTGACATAACATTTTGAGAAGGGACATACACTCCTGTTAGTATTTGGAAACATGGTTGGTGGCATGCACTGTTCATGTCAGCTGGACCTTAGTAGGGATTTGCTGGGGGCTGGGTCCAGGTTGTGGCAACTCCATCTCCATGTAGAGCAGTCACATGCATTGGGGGTGTTTAGGAGATTCACTCAATTTGGCACCTGGACACCCGAACCCTAAGCTTAAGGCAATTGCGCTTCACTGCAGCCAGACAAGTGTAGACAAACACACAAAGGGGTTTTTTTTCTAAGAGTATCAAAGCCTACTAATCAAGAAACTTTGTTCATCTATTCCTCAAGCAAACATCAGAGGCCAGATCTGAAGTAGAATACATTTAGTACAAGTTAGGTGTCATTGAAAGACAACCTTAACATCACTCAGGCAGCCAGGATCTTGAATCAACTAAAGATAAAAATACATTTTACCTTCCCTCCAAATCTTCTTTAAGGCTCTTACTTGACAAAGCACTGAAGCATACCAGCAAATTTAGGATTCCGCTTGATCCTGTTTGATTCACTGGGATTATTCAGGTGTTTAACATTATATACATGGTTCAGTACCTTGCCAGATCAACACAATTCCTTTTTAGTACTTCAATAGCTCACAAAATGATGCTCTGAACTGGTGGGGAGTAAAGTGTACAAATAACTTCCATGATAGCAAAAGTAAAAATATTCATGAATAAATCGTGTCTCAATAATTTCCCCAAGTTGTTTTCATGGTTTATGAATAGTCCTATATAACTAGCTGACATCCTGATTTTGTGCTGAGGAAAAATTAAAAAATAAAAGAACTCTGTTTTCCTCAACCTCAAATGATTTTAAAAAAAATTCTCCCTTTTCCCTAAAAGCCCTGAAACTTGTCTACTTTAGTTAATCTGAGCTGCTCTGTTAATCCTGAAGGGATTTTTCTTCCAGTTTGGATATTTAGCCATTTTAAAGGCTCAAATAAATTCAATTTTGAATGAAAAAGCTTCTCAAAAAGCCAAAATGTTTTCTATTAAAAAAATCTCAGTAACAAACATTTAAAAAAAAATATTTTTTTCTGACTGGAAACTAGTTCTTATGTATTATATTAGGGGGCTAGTTAGCTCAGTGGGTTGAGCATGTTGCTGACAACAATGACAACACCGAGGTCGCAGGTTTGATTCCAGCTCGGTCCCCATGTGTTGCCTGGTCTAGTCGAGAGGTGGCGTATGGGCGCCCATGGGTGCCCATGGGTGCCCATGACAGGGAGATTGGATAAAATCTCTAAGGTCCCTTCCAACCTAGGCCATTCTATGATTCTAAGATGTCCTGCAAATATTATTTATATGTTTCTATGTACCGTATTTCAAGGAAAAAAATCACTTCTTTGCCCTTGTTTTTGTCTTCATTCTAAGAACTAACAATTTCTTTAATGTTATTTAAATTCTGAATAAATAAATATTTTTCCCTATACATGTAGTTATTTACAAAAACAGAGGTTGTCTTTTTATGGTTTTCCTTTTGTCATTGTTTTGATGGCTTTTAGAATTCTATCTGCCACTTCAGTCTCTGCAATAGAATTAAAACCTTTATTTGTATAATTATTATGTAATTATTACCTGTCATTCATGGATGTACAGATTAGAATTGTTTTCTTATGAGTTTACAATGACATTTTTCAAACTCTACAATTACTGTCTGCAAAATGCCATTAGTACTACAGACACAGGACAGGTTTTATCAGGCTTTTTGTTCACTTGAGAGATCTCACGGAAGTTAGGAGGGACTCCTCATAGAAATAAAACTTCGCAACACTTGGCGTTTATGCTTAAGGCACATGTAAAACGGTGTATAATGCAAAGGTCTAGGGAGGTTATTCGAGAACATAGAGGAGGGCAAGTAATAAGGCTGATCTATTTAACCATTTAGGCAATGCTAGCCATGGAATATTGAACATCACTTTCATAGTTTTCCTCTAGTATCAATGAATTAGGTCATTTCAATGTAAATTAACAGACATAGAATTTCTTATGCAGTCACCTTGACAGAACAATAGGTTAAATAAGGACAAACATGCACACAATATGCAAAGGAATATGTAGAGCTATGGACATAAACTCACTCTATTTGTCAGATATGTTTTTAGAGTTTGTATCAAGTCCTGTAGATGTATTGCGTGCTTCGACTGTGTGAAATGTCTTGCAGACCTTTTATAGTTTCATGAAAGAATCGAGAAGGATATGGGCAGAGGAAGATACCAGCCGTCACTATCAGCTGTGCTGTGCAGTGCAGTAGGCTCACAAATGATCCAGAAATTAGAAACTTGACTGGAAGAAGTGTTGAAATGAAATTTTGATACATGCAAAAAAATAATAATGTACATGGGAAAAATTATATTCAGGATTCAAAAAACCAAGGAAGGTTCTACTCGGTGCAACAAGTAACTCCTGCTCCTGACCTGAGGTAACATACCTGGGTGTCACTGAGGGCATTATCTTGAAAGCATCAGAGACTACTGAGAAGGAAAGAGAAATCTTTATTATGCCAGTGTGCATGCAGCTGATATACTGTGCACAGTTTGGGTCATTGCACCACAGGAGGAACTCCACAAGAACTAGGACATATCTGAAGAAGGCTGGAAAGGTCGGTGAGAGAAACGAAATGGCTTCCACATGTGTAAAGACTGAAAGGACTACAACACTTCAGCTGGGAAAATGGATGCCAGAAGAAAGTTATGACTAAAGTCTGTTAAAGTGATGAATAATGCAAATAAGTCAGAGAATGCATAAAGGATCGTGGAATGGGTTGGAAGGGACCTTTAAAGGTGGTTGAGGAACAATCATTCATTATTTCTTATAGAACAAAAACTAGGGAATATCAGAGGCAGGATTCAAATGAAAAACAGGAAATGCTTTTGCCCACAATACACAATCAAATTACAGAACCTAATATCACAGAAGACTATGTACACCAAATATTTAGACACACCTAAAAAGATACAGGGGAGATCCCTGGAGGCTAGGTAGATAATAAAGATCATCTTACAGACACGACCTCCACATCAGGAAGTATTTTTTTATGATTGTAAAATAACGCTGCATCTCAGAGTACAGATTACTGTACACTCCCCTGTACTTAAACTCTTTTCCTATATATTGAGCCAGACGGATCTTTGTTCTTCCCTAGCACCTCATATCTCATGTTTCATTATTATCTATCATCAAGCATTGAAATACAACTTCTGGGCTTGACTGATGCTTGAAGACTGATTACCTAGTTCTAGAGAGAGTGTATTTCATTTGGTCAGGAGCATCTATATCCTTTTATAGATTTAATTTACTCTTTAAAAAAAATCCACAAAACCCTGCATGACCATATCTTATCAAGTAAATCCTCCTTTCTGATCATGTATCTGCATTAGAGGATTTTTAGAGTAGGTTAAATCATCATACAGTAGAAAAACCACTAATATTTTTATTACAAGATAAAGTTGTGATTAAGGAAATTGCTTTCTCAATAGATGAAGTCACTATTAACAGTGATACACCAGAAATTAGGTCTAACATTTTACGGGCTATACCTCAGACAGTAGGGAAAAAAAAAAGACATTGCTATGACAAATCAATAAAAAAATAGAAATAGCCAGGAATGTCTCAAACTCAATTTTCTGCATAATTATACTTGATAAGTGATGTGGCTGATGCTCAGCATCACTTTATTTTAAAAGATTCAGGATAGGTATAAGAATAAGGAATCTAGTAAGAGTATTGCAGCTTCTGATCAAAATATTACGGTTTGGTATTTTTAGTTGCACACAAATGGGACCACCACAAAATTAAAGATAATAAATCTGTCCAGGAAAACAAACATCCTGGGCTTGCCTAAACAGAACTAGGACTGTGTCTGACAAATTGGGTTTGAAGGAAAATCTCCAGCAGGTTCTTTATGTGCCTCCAAAAATGCAATTCTAAACAGCTCCAGGCACAAAACTGCATGTGAAAAAAAAAAAAAAAAAAAGAGGAAGGAAATTTAAGAAACCTTTAAAAATAAAAAGAAAGGTGCTGAGACTGACTCAGGTGATTTGAGGCTCCTGGCACTGTACAAATTTTTTTGAACGTCTCATATTTGTGCTGTGAGTATTTGCTGGCATAAACCCAGCATCTTGCAGCTATGCCAGAAAGAAAAGAGATGTTTGAGGGAAAGGACAGGCATAGGAAGAACTTGATTGCATGTCACATTCTAGGTTATATGACATAGTTTGGCAGCAGTTCCCCAGATGACCTCTGAAGCTGAGGTGAGTTAGAGCTGGCCAAATGAGCTAGGAATAAGAAGTAAGGCAACAGAAGGAGCTTACGTAAAAACTGATACAGATTTGAAGCCAAACCAAGTCCTTTTGTAATGTTCTTAAAATGTAATTGGAATTCATAAGAAAATAAAAATACTCTGAGAAGTTATATATAAAAAAAGAAAGAAGTAATTTTGCATTTTTAATGATTTGAATGTAATTAATGTTATAAACTATTTCCCAGGCTCTGGTTATTGTTCAGGGAATGTCAGTGCTATGAACATTTATTCTTTTAGTTTGTGAAGGACTTTGTTATATGTCAAATCTAGCAGATATGTCAATTTCACACACACTAAATGTACAAGGTCTTGTTAACTTTTGCACAATGTTTTATCTTTACTCATACTAGTAATCCTAAGGAGTTTGAGAGAATTATTTTAGGGAGTAAAGTTAAGTCTTGTATGTTTGGATGGGAGAGGAAATTTTTAAACATCCTGCACATAAGGTAAGATACCATTGCTTATAGAAATAGTTAGGAAAATTAGTTAGTTCAGTCTTTTTTTTCTTAATGTAGTCTAGCTGCACAGCATTTAGACCTATTTACAAAGCTGCAATTAGATGCCTTTGTTGGTTTCTGGAACCTCAGTATGTAAATGTAGCAGAAACAAACTGGATAGAATCCAAAGAGAAAAGCCAGTGTTGATCAGTATGCTGCAGGAATTGACACATAGTGAACAGATAGACAAATGAAGTAAAAGCTGACTAAGGTAGAGGGAATGGCTGTGGGAAAACATGGAATTTACCAAACAGAGAATGAAGTATAATTCACGATGCTGTAATGGAGGTGAGCATTCCACAGAAACAAGAGTCAGTCAGGTTCCCGCTGGGTCCCCATGTGTTGCCTGGTCTAGTCGAGAGGTGGCATCCCTGCCCAAAACAGGGAGGTTGGACTAGATGATCTCTAAGGTCCCTTCCAGCCTAGGCCATTCTATAATTCTATGATTCTATTGCTTTGACTGGGTTATCCAGAGTTATCCAAGGTCTCCCACAGATATGCTTTGAATAAACACTTGTTTTCCAATTTTTGGTGAAATATCCTTACAAAGAAACTAAGACTGTTATTTTCTTTGTGACTCTTGGAAAATCTTTTTAACTGACTTTCAGATAATTTTCTTTTTTTTCCCTCTATTTTATATCTTTTCCACTTTCATTCCATATTAAAAAATAGCATTTGGGCAAATAACAAACTAAAATAATGAGTAAATTCAAGCTGTTTTTTCTTCAGGTTTAACAGAAATTAGGAAAAATGTTAATTTAAACATATACACACTTGCACCAAAAAAAAAAAAAAAGTGAAGTATAGAAAAGTACCAGAAATTTTGTACTGCTTTATACTTTGTATTTCAATACAATCTTTCCCCTTCCAGTTTTTGTGGATTAAAGTTTTTCTCTGTCCCTGCTCTGATGCAAACAGAGTTGCACAGCTGCAATGCAGGCTGAGAGTAGGTTTGGGATTTCTAGTCATAATCTGCTCCCAGGTGTCCATCAGCTGTGATAGGAAAAGGACTCAGCACATCATTGATTAGCCTGCGTGCTGAGCTATATAAACTTCCTTCCCAACATGTTAAGGAAAGAGAGGCAAAGCTTTGCCTGTACCATATTCCACATGATATCCAATATCTAGGAAGTGACCTGGTAAGTCAACTGGATACATTTTCCTTCCCACACTACACTGCCATCAAGCAGTGAGGAACAAGTGAAATACAAGGAAATTGTAGTCATCACGTTCAATGAGTGCCTGATATCAATGTCTAATGTGGTTTCTGCCAGAAACAGTGGCCTAGAAGAACAATTCACTGTTTGATATTTTCAGAAGTGGTTTGTTCCCCTAAAAACATGTGGTCCAATAACAGTTCAGACAACAACATGCATAACTAAAAAAAAAAAAAACGCAGAAGAGGCAAACTAGGTCTAAAACCCCCAAATTATCTTATTAACAGAGGTGTCTGCCTTTTCCTTAGGATGGGGGCTGTCAAACAGTGATGTTATTGTTTTGAAGCATGTAAAGACCCTTCTTTAAAATGCAATTTATAAGAAGAAATCTAATGTATCTTCAATACAGTATTCTCTGCCTCTTCTCCCCTACAATACCCCCTGTCCCCATGGCTAAGTGGATCTTTACAGCTCTAAAAGAACTTTGCCTGTTACATGGTAGGCGATAAGGTTAATGGAAAAAGCAAAGTCTGATACATGCCCAGTGGGTACAGGAGTGACTCTGGCCAGAAGTTCCTCCAGTTGCCGACAAGCAGTTCAAGCCAGCAGGAACTTCTCCATGTGGCTGAACATCAGGATTGAATCCTGATGTGGGCAGCACCTTCCACAAGCCACTAGCTCAATGGTATAGCAGTTTCATTACAGCTTTTGCAGTGTTTGCAGAGTATTTAATGACTTTCCTACACCTCGTCCCTGTTTCAAGATTTGTTTAATCATTTGTATCTCCACTTCTAATGGGGATTTCAGTTTCAAAATGGGCTCGAAGCCAGAGATATAAAAGGAGGGCACAATATATTGCTTCCTGAAAGATGACATGAGGTAGAGGGGAGGAGGAGAGGAGAGAACAGAAGGAGAAAGGAGGAGTGGTAAAACGTGGGAAAAAATGTGTTCTTATGATTCAGGCTAATTGAACACACCAACAGAAGAAGATAGATGATCCTCCTGGGCAATTAGCAGACTAAGCAATATTAATAAAAGAGTCTTTTAGAGGACGCCTTCAACAGAGATAAAATGGCTCAGGTGGAGAAGCTGAAAAGAAGAGCTCTGGAGAGTCATGTGGGAGGGAAAGGAGATGCACTGAACAGCCATTAAATCTAAAAGCTGGATTTGCAGCATTAGAACTAAGTAAAGAGAAAGGTGATGTGTGACAGACAGAGTAGCCCTTCAGAACGTTAAATAGATGCAACTGAGGAGCATTTCACCTGCCTGGACATTAACAGTTTCCAGCATGCTGGGCCAAGATATGATGATGGTAGATTCAGAGTTGGCATTGAGTCTCTTTAGTAAGTAGTTCTTTCAGTAGCATTTATGCTTGCCTGCAGCCTCCTGGCTGCTGCCACAAATGACCCATCCCACAAGAAAAAAGAGGTCAGAGACTGACAGTAAACTTCAAGAGCCACAAGATAGAAGGTTGAAAGGGATTTTCTAGGGTTGTTGAGACTTACCTATGTCAGTCTCAGGGAATATCATACAATCTCAGTAACAAATCCATGGAACTCTACATTAAAACCAACTTGGATTACTGTTTCCCTTCTCCTTTGCTCCTGAAAAAAGCTGTTGCAAGAACCTCTGTCCTTGAAAACTTAGGAATGCTTATCAAATTTGCAGCCTAGATGTATTCCTGTCTAGGTTATACCCATTTGTTCTTGTGCCAATGTTTTTCTTTAGTTTAATCACTCTTCTCCCTTCCTGGTGTTTACTTAATTGCTTTTATCTGCTTGATTTAAGAGCTTGTTATGAAGTGGTTTTAACTGTATTTTAGTTTGTTGCTAACTAGACTGCACAATGCCTTAAGGGGTTTGGCAGGGGCTTTCTGTTGTCATAATTCTCTGATTATTCTTAATGTCATGAGCCATTCCTCTCTCAGGGATGGTGTTGAGGTAATTAGAAACAGTGCTGTCATGGTGTCAATGCCTGGACCAGGTTATTAAACCAAGAATATTCTATTAATCAAAACCCAGTTCTGTTTAAAGATGTGAAAGTTCAGAATGCAGACTCACTGGGGGCTATGGGGTCCCATCAAAATAATGCTAAGACATTTTTCAGTTTAGAGCGACTGAATTACTTCTTGGTCCAAGAGATAACTGGACACTGTTCAAAAGGCTAGGGATATTATTCAAATATACCCGAGTCTAAGTAAAACGTTAGCTTTCAACAAATGCTCTCAGAAACAAAAATTATGTTATTGAGAATATTCCTGTAACTCTTTAAATATTTATATAAACAAATACACACTTAGATCTCTTAGTGTGTACAAGAAACTCCTGCTATTTTCTCTTTCATTTGCCACAACCATTTCTTTACCATCTCACCAATGCATTGCTGTTTCTTTACCTTCTATCCTTGTACCAGAAGATAAATACTGTTCCTCCTATTCTCCCACATTTTGAAATGTAATACCTACAGCTAGATGGAGATGACTATGTCTTTTACACTGTAAGTACCTAAACCAACAGCCTATCAGTGGAAGTGCTTTACATGTGGAAAGCATCACACAGGCAAGGTGACTGCAAGATTGATGTCATGCATTGAATTGTTAGAGCAGATCCCAGCACAAAGTCCCTTTACTTAGACCCTACGGCTGGGCAGTATGAGCAGGTGAGAGACAGCTGTGAGCTTTCCACATATCTGTTTTGCTACTTCTGAGCCAGCAGACAGCATACATATTTGATTTATTTAATGAACAGAACACTAATTATAGAGCAGAGGAAATCACTGAAGCATGAATTTATTGATCTCCCTGACATCACCTCGCATGCTGACAGGAATCAATGGTGGGAGTTAATGTTGTGGCAGCAGCAAAGACACACAGAAGAAGGTGTGTACCTGCAGGCTTTCCATCACTCCTGGGTGCAGAGCGGACAGGGCTGAGGATGTGCCAGAAAGAGAAGAGGCTCAGTTGGAAATGGCTTGCAAGCAAGTATCTCCTTGAGTCCAGGATGTTATGACAAGTGAAATATGGAGACTTGGATAAAAAGCCCAGCATCTTCTGACAGCAGCCTGTCCCACTGTTTGGGTATAACATGAAAAATTGAGTCATAAGGACTGAAGCTATACAGTGCAACGTTGTGCCCATTTTTGGCTATATCTTGAATTACAAAAATTACAATGACTTCTTAGAAAGGAAAGCCTTGCCTTTCTACTAATACGCTGTAATATTCCTGGAAGGGAGCCAATGTGTCAATTTAAGTACCCTCTCAAAGTGTGAGGGACTGTGATATTTCCAAGTCACAATGCCAGCTCGAGCCTTTCTGGAATGTGTGCCAAAGCCTTTCCACTGAGAAGAATGCCTCGCATTAAGCGTGTCATCCCTCGGCTGGCCCTCAGCTCCCTCCCCAGCCCTGGAGTCTCTGTTTTAACCTTCATTCCTGTATCCCGTTTCTCAGCCTCATGGAAAAAAATGTCATGGAAATGCTCCCCATCCTCCTTTTACGCGATAATGCGAAATAAAATCTTCTCATGGCTAACTGCTAAACAAGAACAAGGTAATCCTGTATCAGGAATTTTAATGTCACATTTTTCTCATAACCTGGATGATACTAAGTGTATGCAGATTTTACTCATCAGTACAACTTGTAATTTGTAGGTGTCTAAGGATCTAGCCCTGCAGAGGCAAAGGTCCAGTTTTGAGCTGCCCTGATGCAAAGCAGCCGGTTTTTACCCAAAGTTTTGTCTGGGTACAACTAGTTTCAGAAAGGATTTCTGCAACAGGATATCTCATCCACAAGACCATCTCCAGACCTGTTTTACTTCCATTGACATGTCAGGTATTTAGAAATCCAGCTAACCATCACACACTTGTAGTTTAATGGAAATAAAAGGACAGCCTGCTTTAAGGCCCAGCTGATTGAAACTCAGGTCCTTAGAAGAATATAATTAGATGTATTTTCAAATTAAAACAAAATCTTCTAACACTTGTTGATTCCTGATTTGGGAATTAAGAAATTTAATCTACTTTATATGCTGTTTTAAATACAGAAGGTGCTAGTCTGCATCTTGACTTCTTTGGGTCGCAAATAATTTCCATCCTTTTGAAAACATTGGAATCAATGTTTCAGAAAAAAAAAGAAAAAGAAAGCATAAAAAAAAATCTTCTTGCAAGTACAGAGCAAGAAGTTTTAATTTTTTTCAGTAAGAAGAGGAATGGCAATTGCCCTTCTATATCACAGATGCACAAGGAAAACAAGAAAAAGCAACTGAATCAAACCAGTGTCACAACTGATTTTTCTAGTCTTCTAATACCCAAGCTAATCCTTGGCCACCATCATTACAGGCACTGCTTATTTCACTGATTTCAGTTTCCCTGACATTCTGGGAGTCTGTTATAGTTCGAAGATGAATTTGAGAACATCCTCATTCACAATTAATTTCAAGTAACTTTCAATAGTATTAGAGTGGCTAAAAAACCCAAACCAGTCTAAAGAATTAAAAGACACTGAGTAAAATCAGTAGGCTTAAAATACACACTTTTTAAACTCAATTTCCAGTTTAGGCGTTAAGACTTTTAATATTTTTTTCTTTGACAGTGCTGCACAATCACTAATTACAGAAGAAAACCTCAATAATTTTTCATTTAGATCATCCTTTTTAATTTGAGAAGGAAGTGGTTTTTTCGTATCTAAACAAACAAACAAAAGCCTCAAACCCTACTTGGTATTAGTAGAGAAGAAGTTAATATTTTTCTTGGTTAAGGTGAGTTGCATTACTCACTGACTTTGATTTTAGGATACTCACTTGAAACACGTGAGATTTCGATCTGAACTCTGCATCTCCCACACTCCAGGAGGATGCCGTAATTAATGGTCTATGGGCTATATTGTATGTTTTTGTTGTTTTGATTATATTCCTATTATAAGCTTAAAGATAGTCACCAATAAACTGCTTTATTAACTATAAAATTTGAAATGTTTATTATATCTTGCCTTTTTAGGCTTTGGCAATGATATTGCTGTGTGAAAGCAGAGTATACAGTTGTAGAAACAAGGTTTCTTGCATACCCTGAGATCTATTTCATTCAGCAGTTTAAGCAGTCTTGCTGCCAGAATATCATATATTTGAAAAATAGAACGAACAGAATATCAAAATTTAAAAGTAATGGGAAATCCACAGGTACTTCACATTGGTGTGAAATTATTATGTAGGTAGAAGTCTTCTAGGAAAATGGGACTAACAATCCTCATCTTATAAAAAATAAGAGTATAATGACCCATTCCTCTCCCCCTCCCTGCCCCAGGGAAGTCCACATAGACACTGTGACACAGGGTCCTAATTTTCAGCATTAAGTGCACATATTCTGAGGTCTGAAAGATGAGACACACCGTGGTCAACACTGTAATATTTTACTCTATACTTGGCCATTACTTTAGCATCATTGCCAAGGGATTATTATAAATTTCAATTTATATGCCTTGTTCTTCAATTGGTTTGGGGTTTTCTGCTTTAAAACAGAAGTTTGGGGAGGGAAAGAATTAAGTACCCTGGAGCTCCGATACCCTTACAGATGCACATCATAAAGGCAGAGACTGTTTAGTCAAAAAGAGGAAAGACACAGTGCTTGATTAGTTCCCAAGTTCCCAACCTTGAACCATGGGCAGCTAAGTCCCACCTAGAAACGTTGGCTTGGAGGAAAGGGGCCTTTGTAGATCTAAATGAGTTATTTTTCTCCTCAGATCTGTTTTTTTTTTTTAAATATGGAGACCAAACCTATTTGTATTCTGGATTTTGCACATACAGGACAGAACTGGGTTTAGGTGTTATATAAATGATTAATAATTCTATGTCCCATTTAAACACACACACACCATATACACACCACCTTATAGCTCACATATTCACAGAACTCACAGCATTTTTTCCACATCTGTTGAAGTAACTGTAAAATCAAGGCAACTTGCACTATTTTTTATTATTTTTCTTTTGTTATTCAGTCCATGACTTTCCTTTAAAATTAACATGGAAATATCAACTTTTCTCCCTAGTTAAATCTTTGGAGGTGTTTGTTTCTTTGTTTATTTTTAAGCTAGGAGGTACTGTAAAGGAGATCTTCCACTGCTTTAAATCAGACTAGTGCCAGCAACTTAAACAGTCTTCTGAGACTAACTTGGTGTTTAAAATTCATCTTCTCTTTTAGCTAGATGTGAGGTAAGTTAATACAACAAGATTTCTGCAATTGCTTAACCTCACAGAAAGATAACACATTAGTCTGAGAAAAAAATATATAGAGAGATCTAAGAAGGAATACAAATATGATTTGAATGTATAATAAACGTATTTGTTTAAAAATATGATAAATAAAAATATATATGGACTACTAATAATTTTATGGCTAACAATACTTGAATCCAGTTATTTTTATTGTAATTAATGACTTTATTTAATAAATTGTTTATTAATGGTCATATTTAATGTATTTACATCAAGGAAGTTGCTTATTTGATGGAGTTTTTTTAAGATTTAAAAATAAAGAATTTAGGATGACTTTAGAGCTGGGGTAAGCTAGCCAGAATAACACAGATCGAAATTTGGAAATATGTATAGACACAACAGACTAACATAAACAGTCTTGGAGCATCTTTTGTCAAACTTTCCTTGAGCATAATTTGTGATCAGGTAATAAAACTGAAAAAAAAATTGTTATGTCAATTGGTAGTCTTTGCTTAGAGTGAAAAAACCCTTTCTTAATGGCTAGCTCGGCTTCTCCTTCTTCCTAAGGAAAAAGTGGTGGGGACTTATCCCTCAAACATAAAGTGAGCTCAGAATTAGGACCTCTACAGATGAGGGACTGGGACAGTCTTTTCTTTTCTTTGCAAATGAGAGAAGCAAGTTGCTTGGAGCGTCCACAGAGAAACTCTGAGTCCATTTTCCACATTTTTTAATTTGTTCCTATGCAATCTTTAACCATAGACTGTCATAAACATCTCACCATCCCTCCAGAGAGGGTCAGACTCTCTTCTCAAATTCCGTAGACTGTTTTGGAATTATCTTGGGTTTTAATCCCTGTTTGGCTTTGGCTACCATGGGACCTGCTCCCTTAAGACGCTGAGTCCTGCTTTTAAAATTAAAGGTCTTGTTTGAGATTTTACGCATGCTACTTTCTCACTGCTGCAGACCCACTGGTTTAATTGGGCTGGTTACTGGTTTACATGTGCGAGGGACGTTTACACGGCCAGAGCGGCAGCTGAACGAGGTGACCTCCATGGAGGACCCAGCCTGTGGTTTGTTTATTAGAAATCGATATGGGGCTGAGCAGCTCGGAGCGGTGATTACACAAACCACTCGCCTGCTTCTGCTCCCTCCTGCCTGCCAACAACAACAGCGTGAACGCACTTTCAGAATCAAACCTGCTGCTGAAAGCAGCGGGTGAAGGGAGGCTGCAGTCAATGAGCAGGACTCCTGCCAACTTCCAGCCAGCACGGGTGGTTCTGCTCCCCTTGAATCTTCTGGGTAGGAAGATGACACTTGCCTCTGGTGTTGGGTGCGATTCAGAGGTGGAGCGGGAAATCGAGGGGAAATGCTTGAAGAGCTTTGGCAGCAGAACCCCTCCACTTGGTGTTATTGCCTTCCTTTGTTCATCCCCATGATGTTTCCCAGCTCCTCCCAGCTCTCAATTCAATTTTATCGCTGAATAATGTACTGCAGCTTATTTGACTTCATTTCTAAGACTGGAATTCTTGCACTCCCTTACCTCTATCAATTAATGAACTTGAGATACAGTTATTGTGGGGGTAAGAGCCAGGAATACAAATTGCATAGATAGTATAGGTAGAATCAATCATAAAGTATTTGGGGATGGAAGAGACTTTTAAAGGTCTAGATAGATCTTTTGAATATCTAGGTAGTATAGAATTTAGCATAGCTACTTTCAATAACATATTTACTTCAGTATTGAGATAGAGAGATGTATACATATATAAGCTGCCTGTAAAAACTGTCTAGGGAGATGAATATCTTAAAATACGTAAATACTTTCTGAGGACCATACAACACTTGGTTCTTTGTCAGTGAAAGATGTCATAGAAATGGAAATGAACCTTTGAAAATCACTGGGTAATTTATACGCTGTACCACTCACCACTAAAAGAAGATAAAAGTCGTTACAGTAACAATGAAAAGAAGTTCAGAGGCCAGCAGGTTGGAAAAACAAAGATGATAAAGGCCTGATCCTAATCTGCAATAAATCAATGTGCCTTCGATTGAATCAACAAAGCTTCTTTAATTCCATGCCCTTCTTGTGAAGTAAGTAAGTGTTTCTTTGTAAAAATTTTCCAGTACATTTAGGGAGTGAAAACGTTAGACAGGTTTGGTTTTGGTTCGGTTTAATTTTTATTATTTGTTATACATTTAGAGATCAGGAAAAGGTGTAAATTTTAATGTTATAAGTTCTTGTAGCTCCACTGAAGGAAAAGAAACAGCTACTTACACCTGGTGTTGATCTAACATGGCTTGACACCTTTCTAAAACATCTTCCAATGTCTCCAAATGCTCGCTGGAGGTTTTGTCATTTTGCTTTAATTAGATACCGTAAAAAAACCACCAAACTCAAGAAAGATAAAGGGAAAAGCTTAAAGGGGTGGAATGAAATGATCTGCGGGCTAAGAGCAGAAAAAAATCTAAGCAAGGAAAAAATATAAATACTAAAATTTAACTTGTAAAGACATTAAAATATTCAGAAATTATGAATAGCTTTAATTGTAAAAGTCTACAAATTTTAGAACTGATTCTAAAAAAGGATAAAAATAAATGTATATGGAGAGATGCATCAGAATTACTATGATCTGTAGTATTTTAAGAGAGTATATGATTTTATAAAAAGGATGTTGATAAGATTTTCTTTATGGTTTTGCATAGAGACAAAACACTATATATGACCTTGCACGGAAAATTGTGGCAGGAAAAAATATTTATTATATTTTAAAGGCTGGTCAAACCTGAAATACATGTGTGAATATTCTGAAAAGTGTTTGTCCTATATTGAAATACAAAGTCAAAATATCCCTTTTCTTATATATTTGTCATTTAACTTTCTGACCAAAGAAAAAAATAGTCCTGAGCAAACTATTTGGGAAAATATTTCTTTTCAGCTTTGATCAGCACAATCTCCCTTCACTCAAGAACTCCTTAGATTTCATGAGAACTGCATTTTAATCTTTTTGTCACCATCTTTTTGCAGTTTGGAGTTGAACACTGTTTCCCTAGATACACTTTGCTCCTCTGATATCTGTGACCAACATTTTTTAGACCTTGGACTTAAATACTATCCATCCTGCAATGAGTTTACCCTGTACAGGAAACTGGTGTTATGAGATAACCTGAATTGCAGCTCTCAGGAATATTCTAGAAAAAAGAGAGATCCTGATTAGTGTTAAACTACCCCAGAAGAAACAATTCAATGTGAAAAATATTTTAGCATAACTAATATTAATCCAAAGAGAGTTTCTTATTTCCCCCTGCACACGCCCTCCCCCCATTCCAGTGAAAAGTCAAAAAGTTTGGGCAAAAGTATAACTTCCTTCTTTAAAAGAAACACAGCAAATTTCACAGAAGCTCAGACAAGTAGTCCAAGGCAGGAGTCTGATTTACTCTCTGGTAGTGAAGAGGAGATGCAGCATGAGCAAAAAGTTACCTTGGGTTCACCAGTTTTATTCATTTTGTTTTCAACTACATGTAAAACAATTTTGTTCTCAGTGGGTTTTAAATACTTGACACTAACTTTGGAGCATGAAGAGAGTTTCTGAACAGACTAAAACCTAATAAAGGGACCATTTTACCTCTCTGCTGGTCACAAAGCAGTTAAAGGATCAGTATACACACTCAATGCTCAGAAAACTGGAAGACTTTCATAATCTTATCTAGTCTTTTTGCTTCATGTCTTTCCTCCAGCAGCCCAGACTAAAAGCAAGGACATTTCTCAGCAGAACAGCAGGACGGCCTCCCGCCAGCAAGGGATCACAATGTTTATCCACCTCCCTGGGGGATGAAGTGTGCTTTTCCGCTTTTGTTATGTTAACCCCTAATACCAAATGTTAGTCTTGCCTGTTTTGTGTATGACATTGGCAGGCACAGGGGAGTTACTAAAAAAAAGAAAAAGAAAAAAAAAGAAAAAAAGAAAGACGATTTTGGCTCTTCACAGCAAAACAACAAAAATGGGCCGTTTGTGCATGTTTCCAGATGCTGTCCTCTGATCTCTAAATATTTTCTGGCTATGTCACATCCATCTGTAATACAGGAGGTCCAGTAGTTAATCCTTGTTTGTAAAGTTGTGGACATTTTGTTTGCATCCAGATATGCAGTGCCCAACAGGAGACTTGCCATTACCATTTGGCTGTCTTACAAGAAGGCAAAATCATTGCACAAGCCAGCAAACCCCAACTGCACTTCAGAAGAAGTTATTAATAAAATATTCAGGATCAGATTTCCATTTGTAGTGCACCATGCCAATACAGAGTCAACAAAGGTTGTTAACATTTTAACACCAGCTTGACTGAAAACTATTAATCAAAAGAAAATTTTTGCCATAAATGCATGAATGTAATGCAGTAGCATGTCATTCTTGTTTAAGTTTTCCAACCCTTTAGCTTAACATTTTTGGAATATCTGATCCTAATTGACCTTTTTGGCAACTTGGTTTTTTAAGTGAGTTTTGAGAACTGAATCCTTTCAAGTACAAATATTTCAAACCCCAAATAGTCTTTTAAATAGAATTTTTAGTGTTTTGTTTTGTTGTGGGTTTTTTTAATAAGACTTAATACTATATGGTTGGGTTTTTTTCAGATAAAATGTTAATAAAATAGTTTTAGTTCAGTTTGATTTTTCACAGAAATACAGTGACAATGTCAACATCTTATTTGGGATCTTCAAAACATTCAGTACCAGCACCAACGATTCGGAATAATCTGGAACTAATGGCAAAGGACTATGTTTTCATGTCAAAGCTCTTCCAGTTGCATTTTTGGGTTTAGAGGCTGACTATTTAATTGTTGCTTTTAACAACTAGCCTGTGTAGGTGGTAGTGTGAAATAATTGCAAAAGCAATTGTGCCTCAGGCCATTGTAGAATGAGCAAAGTTATGTTTTATCACCTTCCTCTGCCAACAGGTTTTGTAGCCTCAGCGTGCACAAAGCGTTATCTTTGTTTCTCTAAATTTCTCTAACTGACGTTATTCTTGTGGTTTTCAGTACTACTTACTTCTCCAACTAGCTATTCCATTCACTCATCTTCTTTGCCTCTCACTTCTACACAGTATCACCATACTTCACTTTTTGCACACAAATCCTAGAATTGGTATTGTGAAAGGGCATGTGTGCAGAGCACAAGGACATGAAATTGTCTATAAATAGGCATCCATTATAGCAGCCTGCACACTCAACAGCAGTTGCAATGATAGACCAGCACTTCAGAAGGAAGGCATTGTAGGTCACACGGTATTAGGATATCCAGGTTATCTCTGCTGGGAGATGAAAAAGAGCTATGAAGTGCAAAATAACCAGGAGGTTATAGTCCAAGGTACCAATTATGAGCAAACTGAACCTCATAAGTGTGGAGTGTGCCATACAGACACCCTAAAAACACCAGACCATATAAGCCCACCATGCATCTGGGCAGTGAGTTCCTCTCTCATGACATGCAGAAGTACAACTTCTTAATAACTTAATTAAAAGCAAAGCCCAGTCTTTGAATGTTTTTTATATCTTCCTTTCATGGGGACAGCATGACTATCCTCTCTCTTCCTTCTCCCCCTCCCCCCCATAAATTTGTGGATCCCACACAGCCAGACAAGAGAGTGTGACACAAGCATTAATTGGTAACCAAGCTCCACAACAGAAGGAGACCTTTTACCAGTGCAAGCCATTTATGTGTGAGCGGGGACATGTCTACTGCCTTTTAGTAAGTAACCCAAGGATAATTCCATAGAAGTTTTGAATGTTCTTCATTTTATTAAGCTGATTCAGAATATCATCCCTGGGAAAAACACAGTGAAGCATGGAAATTGCCTTAAAGAACTTGAGACGGGACTGCAACAGAAATGGCATGTGGCATTTCTCTCAGTGCAGAGTCAGGCATGTTGCATGGTTATTTTTTCCAAGTGAAACAATTACAACTTGCTGTAGGTATCACATCACAGGACAAAAGCCTGTGTGGGGGTAGGACTTAGAACTGCATTGCATGCTAAGAAGAGTGTTCATTCTAGCTGGGCATTTTTAGGAGGATTTTCTGAAATTTACTCACTTGCTCAGTCAGAACCCATGTCTGTTGCTTTTTTACATACTGTACAGCATCCATTCATTCCCTGAGACATTTAGAAAAATAGAAGTAAGTCTTGCATGGAAGAAGAGAGGAACGCTGCAAAAAAATTAAGGGAACTTACAGGGAAGGTATCAAGATACCTTAATGAAGAAAGTGAGCTAATCACTGATGATGTAGAGTTTAGTACAGACAAATTTAAACATCTGGGCCTAGCGCAACACAGTCACGTTTCCATATAGAAATCAGAGACTCCTAGAGTCTAGCTTTATTTGAGGTTGATTTGTCTTTATCAGCTGTGTTCTGACTGCAACACTGATTAGTGTATTGCTACAGGAATAATCTCTAGTTTTGTTTGCTCTCAGGATGAAAACTTCATTCCATTCACCTCCTTATGTTTGGGCAGAGACCACGATAATTAATGAAAAGCTAGGATGCATACTTAGACTATAAACAGCATCATGAAAACAGTCCCTAATACTTTTAAATTGCAACTACTCACACGCATCTCAAGCCATTATACAATCTAATCATGTCCTGCTTTATACTGAAAGCAAAGCCTGCAGGGTCAGTCTGTCTTTAACAAACACTGCTGGCTACTGCAAGAAGCCATGCATAAAGAGGAATAACCTTCAGCAGTAACTCCTCAGTAAGGAGAAAAAACATTGAATTAAACCACAGAGCAAAGATGAAAATCAAACACAGCACATGTATCAGAGAGAATACACGTGCAATAACCTTGTAACAGTTGTAAAGCCCCATAAAGTTTCCTGTTGTTACTTGACCAAGATTGTATGATTCATGCATTAGGCTTTGCCAGTCATGGACAATTGTGTGACCATGCCCATCTTGCTGAAATAAACACTCTCTGTTGTTCTCTGCTGAATACGTGGTTTCTTCATTTTCCTTCCTTGCAGGGCATTAACCTTAGTTGCTATTCTGGTCCTCATGGTGCTTGATAAAGAAGTGTCTCAGCTACAGAACTGGAATGAGACACATGACAGACAACAAAACATATGAGTAGGAACCTTTTATACAATCACAGGCGTGGGTTAAACATTGACGATATTCGGGAAGAGAGATTTACCATGATCATGTAGCAGAACAATATTTTTCATGAGCTGCCTTAAGGGGCAGAAGGGTTAGTTATAAACTAAGAGCTTAGATTCAGGCATGAACAACCTGAAGCCCAATCAACCTCAACTGTTAGTAGCACTATTCAATCAAAAGACCATGCTGTCTTTTTCCATTCAGTCTCTTTCCCCCCCCTCCTCCTATGGTAACATATGGGCTCAAAAGCCTAGAGATGCCATGCCATAAAGTCTTCACATTGAGAAGAAATTATAACTTTTAAATCCTCTATGCCTTTGCTTCTTTCCTTATTCTCCCTGATTCCTTACAGACTGAATCCTTTCTTCCTCTCCCTCCAAATAAAATTAGAGTAAAATGGGTTCTGGGTGAAAAATGTTTGTCGGTTTACTTGGTTAAAAAAGAGATGCATGACAATGGGAAAAAGGTATTCCCTTTTTTTGAACTGAGATCAAAAAAAGCTCTAAGCATGCAAAAGATCTTGTTGCCTGCTCACTCAGTTCCTAAGGAGTGGTCTTGGCTGCAAGTGTAGTGCATCTTTGATCAGCTGTCTTCATGGGTGTCTCTTGTGCTGCATGCAGACCACCAGCACTTACTTTGGTCAACACTGTGTGATGTCTCCAGGCTCTGTTCATTGTAGCCCCACAAGTTCCAAGGGGCAGTCTGTGGGTATACTAGAAGATGTGTTTGCAAGCTTGCTTGCCATACAGAAAGCCAATCTGAGATTGAAAGCAGGCTCTGGAACTTGTGTGTTTTTTCTCAAGCCCATGCCACTTTCTCAGTTGGGAGTCTTCCAGTAACTCACCTTAACAAGTTCATGTTGGAGACCTGTTCCTACAGTGCATGGAAGACCCTGTTGAAATCATTTCTTACATCTAACACTAATAAGCTAAGTACACCCAGGCACGGAGGCCACTGCGCATGGAGCAGCCCACGTTCATGCTAACAGCCTGCCTACAAGAGGACAGGGGCACAGAGCCTGCCTGCTGGGGATGGACCTGAAAGGGTCCAGCTGCCAGACCTGCCTGACAGCTGCTGGGAAGATCATCATTTGAAACAGTCCCAGTTCAACTTGGGGTTTTCCTAGCAGGTCACAGACAATCACAGTGAGTTTACACTTACATTAAGGAATCTATACCTAGTATTAAGTCTATAGACCCTGAAAGTGTACTTAGGCAGCTAGATGAGTGTACTGCCGAAATTTTGCAAATATCCTTTTTTTTTCTTAAAAAAACGAGGTAGACTGGGATTGGCAGAAAGCACAGTTTGGCCTAGAATTGTTTAAAAACCCCTGTCTGTACATCTGCATTAACTGAAACAGGACTTTCAGTTTTAGGCTGCCTGAAAGTCGATCCATGCCATGTTTGCTGCCTTGCCCCTTCTCCAGCAGATGTGATTTCACACTAAGCTTTTAGAGAATTAAAATGTACAAGCTCAGCCAAACAGGCATCAGTATTCATCAGATAAAAAGTTTGAATAAAAATTGCTTTAATTCAAATAAAAGTGCCTTGTAACGTCAGAACACACAAATACTAGCTACAGGGTATACAAGCTAGTGCTGAGAAATGTCCCACTGACTTCAAAAGCTGACTTCTGCTATTAAACACACCTCGTCAGCTGTACTTTGAATCAAGACTTTTTCCGTTTAGCAGAAATCCCAGAAAAAAAAGAGATCCTTAACTAAATTCGTCTATGAAGAATTGTATTTCCATCATTATATTAACTGTTGTTGCCTCTTGTAAGCCAGTAAGTGAGTCTGGGGAGTGTTTGTTTTTTTTCACGGAGGGCTTTACTATGTTACTTTCCTTTCCTTGCTTTGTCATATTTTCTGTTTCTTCCAGTAGGTAAAACTGACAAACTAGAAGAAGACCTATGTTTGGCACTAAGATTAGGAATGTAAACACAATAGTCAGGACACATTTCCCTGTGGCTGGCGTATTAATAGATTTATTGCATAGAACTGTGCCTTTCATTTCAGTGATGAGTTACCTGCTTGAATATAACAGACATGGATCATTCCATGTTAGCCAATCAGCAGTGCTATGAGGGCCTTTGCTTAGGATCTGCTTGACTGAATGGTAGATATTTTCTATTTTATTTTGAAAAAAAAGAGTTTGTCTTTTTTTGCTTCATTCTCTTTCAACTTGCTTCAGATATTATAGTTCTGCTGGATCTCAAAGATACAGAAGAATCAGTTCAGGAGAGAAAACCGGTAGTGAGATCTACCTCTTGGCTGGGGAAGTTTTAGTGTGTACTAGTGTTTTAGTAAGGACCTCTGCTGTGTGTAGCAGCGAATTCCCACAGCGATAAAGTCCCCTGATGTCCCAAATCAACTTGTATGCATATGAAAAATAAACTTCCTGAAGGATTTCACTGCAGATTTTTCTTCAAAAGCTAGGCCAGAGCACTAAGTACATGATCTTATAGTGAACGCTTGGTTTTGTGATATAAGTCATACTGTTATGAGAAAGATGGGCTGAGAGAGACTGCCTAGACCTTCCGTTGCCCCAGTAGGGTGTCAGTTACAGCCTTGCGAGTCTTGCCAGATTTCTTTACCTTGTTGGTGTCAACCTACAATGAGGCAGAAATCACAGCAGCCCCAGGTAACCAATTCTGGAGCTTGTGCTCTTCCGTTTTTCTTCATGTCTAACTTGAACTTGTCCTGTGGCAATTTATCTATTGTTATCGTAGTCATTCAGGATGCGAGCTGGTCTCTTCTATGCAGAAGTGTTTTATGAGCTTGAGTTAATCAGTCATAACATGTCACAAGTTCTGTCTTTTTTGGTAAGCAATTCCAATTTTTCGTTTTCCATTATATGTTATCTTTTAAACTATATTACATGTTTAATCATCGCTTCTGACTTTTTCCAGATCTTCTCTGACTTGAACTTGATCAGAACTGGATCCTACATCCTAGCCAATGTCTTACCAGAGTCCTTTATGTGTCTTGCAGGCTAGACACTTCTTTATATGTCTCAGTGTAGAATTTATATTTCTTGCAAAAGAATGGTGCCATGATTCAAGTATCGTCTTCCTTACCTAGTATCATTAAAAACTGAAGGCACCTTCTCCCAGTTCCAACATAAGTACTGGAACCAAACTTCTTCATGTAGCTTTAATTTGACTTTTTTTCTTAACATTTAGGTAAGAGGGGACTTTTTATCAGATAGTCATGCGAGTTCTCTTTAACTAATTTGTTAATCATAACAAATGAGTAGTGGCTAAATGTCTATTGTTACTAGGAAGATTTTTTTTGTTTCCCAAAATGACACCTATCATCAACTAACCTTGTTCTGCTGCACAATTCTTAATTATTCCTACAATAAATGCTGTCTCCAGAAAATTTAGATAGCATCAAAAAAGGCAAATATTACTTAAGTCCAAAATATGTGCTAAACTGGTGATGTATCACATCACTACAGTGAAGAGATTTGTAATGATCCATAACTCTGTTGCCAGAACATAGGTATATATTGGCAAGTGTAAGTGTCCTTTTGTATATTACTTAATATATCACTTTATTTTGATACAGTAGTACAGTTTCCTACATTTCATTAAACTTTGAAATGAAAAATATAGGTAAAACATTTAAAATATTTGGTTGAATACTGCTGTCTTATGTGTGTTAGCATGAGAAAGTGCTAGTAGTTGTAGTCAGCATGTAAAAAATAGTCTGTTACTTATTTTCGTTTTAATTAATACTGTATTTATAATGCCATTTAGCCTCACTTTGTAATTCTCAGTCAAGAAAAATAGTTTTACAGGTGAACTACATAAAAGCTAACTCTGTAAAGTGTATTGTTTGTAGGAATAGGTCTGAAGAGCAACGGTTTTCAGGGTGCCACCCTAATTTATAGTTATCGCCCTGCTTTTTTTTCCATCCCATCTCTTCTCATGTCTGCATCTCTAGGTACAAGTTTTTCACTGTGCCATCTTTGACGTACAATGTTAATTCTTATAAGCTACTGTAATTATAATGAAAGAGGAAAAACTGCAGAAGACAGCTTTCCAAGAAACATGTATCAGAACCAAATTTGAACTTGCTTGTGAATATTTCTTGGAATTTCTTTCTAGTAATTTTTATTTCTCTAGCGTGGGTGCAAAGGTGTAAAGGAAACTCAATGTCAGTGTACCTGGTGACTCAAGTGTATGGAAGCCTAATGTCAATGAGGTTTCCAAAATTCTTTTATCTCTGAAATGATACCATTGGTATGCTTAACAGAATACTTACATAATGTTTAAATACACAAAATAATCTATTCTTTCCCATCACCATTTCTACCAATTATAGAAAACTAGGTTTGGATTCATTTTTATTTTTAATAAAACGTTTACAATGCATGCCAAGGAAACTCTCTAGAGGTGTTGTCAGACCCTTTATTAAATTCTAGAAACACAAACAAAAGTGATTTTGACATTTGAAAGGTGAACAGTCTCGGGTATTGAAGATGCTAGTTAGACAAAATATTCAGATCTAATCTTCTGCTTCCACTTCTTCTTTGTTTTTACTTCAAAACTACTCTGTTATAAAGGAAAGACCATATGGGTGGAATGTATTTCCATGGCAGGGAAGTATGTTTGACGATGCATGTCAAAACCACCATGGGAACAGCGCAAACTTGCTGAAGAGCGTGATGGTGTCCGTACAGACAATTTCCCCTTTACAGGATCCATTCAGGACTTCAACCACAAAGTGGTGCTGTTGCAAAAGCTAACGGGTAATGGGGAAACCCAACTCCCTCCTTTCATCATGACCCTAGGCGTGCACTAAACCCAATGCAATGCTCATCCATTTACGTACTCACATGCATGTCTTCTCTATAAATATTCATTTTTTAATATCAAAAGCAATTAGAGTGATATCTTTTAATATGCAGAGAAAAATATACGTCTTCAAAGTATATAAAATGTTACATATTTACAAGTATGATCAAGTGCCTAATTAATTAGATCAATGTCTAGTAATCATTTCAATTAAAATCCCTAGAATTTAAAGATGACTTCCTACAGCTTGCTTTGAGCAGTATTTTCAATCTTTCAAGACAGAACAAAGACTTTTTCAAAGTTAAACATTTTTATTTACCATGTCAGAACCTCAGATCCAGGGGCTACATGTAAAATAAGATAACCATATGGAAGCTTTATTGTTTCTTAACAAAAATTCAGAAACATGTTTAATGCGTAAAATAAATCCACTTGTGCTAAAGGTTAACATTAAAAGCAAACCAAAACCACCCTCAGAATAACCAAAGATGCGAAAATATCTAGGAAAAAACAGCTTCATAACAACAGAAACGTCTTTGGATGAAAGCTTGGAAAGCTGCAAGGACCAAACTGTCTCCATTTTCTATAGCTGTGAAAACACCCTGTCTACAATGCTTTTTACAGTGCACACATATTTGGCAAGATTAAGGTGTCACATCTCAAATTACAAGGCTTCTGATTGCTGACAGACCCAGACGCAAGAACAGGGCAAAACCCTTCAACTTGTGCAAAATACGTAGGTCTGGTAGGTTTGCCTCCCATCAGAGGCAAGCAGTCCTGCTGCCCAGGACATTTATTTGTAGCCTACTTATTTTCCGTTTTTTTTCTTGTTGGTTTTTGGTTTTTTTTTTATTTTCTCTTTTGCTGGGCTAGCTGCAAATGCAAAGTTCCCGGGCTAGGGCTGCCTTCAGATGCTTAACCCTTTGCCTACCTCTAGAAGAGCATTCACCAGTCACAGGAAAATTTTCAATTCCTAACATTGTTGTCTACTTCAGGAGATTAAAAGCTGAGTCACATTTTAGGCGTTTTTTAGATCGGACTGCAGTGCTGGGAGAGGGGACACACATAGGATTTAATTCTGATTCCCTCCCCTCTTAGCTGAAAAAGCTTTAAAAAGGGTGGAAACAACATTCAGCCAAATGGTGAAGACAAAAAGGGTCTAGAGCTATTCAAGGCTTGCATGGTTTTTGGATTGGCAGAGTAGCAAGTTTTAATAGAGTATTCTAAAGAGGCAAGGGTGAACCTTTACTTCTCCATCTGGGCAGTCAGAGGGAATAAGCAACTCGAGCTGAATTCATGAGATAGATATGATTTGTAGATTTCAGAGTTCACCAAACAGGATATAGGACAACAATAACAAACAACACAAAATGCATTTCAATCCACAGTGGAAAATAGTTCAGTAAAACTGTGAAATCTCTCTAAGTACATTAAAACGTCTTGAAGAAGATGGTACAATGCTTTAATGGTATGAGAGGGATAATCATTCTTATACAGGAAGGGGAAAGGAAACATTTCTTGGTTAAATTACAAAAGAAGAAACTTCATGAGCTAGTAATGATAGTATTTTTAAGGAAAGAGTCTGGCGACTCTTAAGATTTGAAACATTGTATCATATCATATGCCACCACTTTCTTATGGTTATGACTTGCTCAATTATGCTTGAATCAAATAGAAAAGAAAGATGACTTAAGCATGTAAATTTAGAGGGAGACTTAGAGGCATGCGGCTAAATTTATCAGCCATCTCTGTGGTCACTCTAAATAAAAAGTTTGGAAACCAGTCACTGCTGGTTGCTGATGAACTTTCCATGTTTTTGGCACTCACCATCCTTTACTTAAATGGACTAATCTGCAAATCAAAACAGGAGGGGTATTTGGACACAAATCCATCCTAAGGTCTGTGAATATTTCTCCAAATACTTATTTTTTTTGTCATGGGAAGGGACATGGCTGACAGAAATGCTAACCAAAGAAATAAATTTGTCTAAGATTTGGAAGTAATAATAAACAGAAAAAAAAGGGAGCCAGAGGAAGAGAGCAGATGCTTATGGCATTCTAGTTCCATGTCTCAATTTCACCTGTTTTACATGTCCTATAATGACTTCTGATTATGGGTAAGAATAGCAACACATGCTGGCAGTTTGACCAAAGGGTGTGCGTGTGCATCTGTGTGAGTGTGTATGTGGAGACGGAGAGAGAGTGGGGAAAGGGGAGGGGGAACTGGAGGAGAGGGGGGGGAGTGGATGGACCATTAGAGTGCAAACGCAGAGACATTCCTGCAATAAAATACTTGTCTTCTGAGAATCGCAGTCCGGAAGAGGTGGTTATGATTTAACAAAAGAATTCTCTAAAATGTTCCCCGGTGCTAATACTGTTCTTAATAATACGAAGAGATTTTGCCAGGAAGAAGAATAAAACCGTCAATTGGATTAAAAAAAGAAAATAGGCACATGACAGTTTTTTTAAAGCACACTGGGGAAAAATATGACCTTTACAGCAGTTTTGTCATTTTCAAAAAAATACCTCATTCTCTGAAATTCCCCAACC
>NW_009721426.1:40543-109680 GCF_000703405.1 Apaloderma vittatum
GCATGGCAATAAAGGGGTTAATCTGCAGAGCACAGAGCCATCTGGCTGAGCTGGTTTGTTATAATCGAGCAGATTATGTTCACGGGACTCAGAGTTTAAGGCTCCTCTCCCATAGAGCAACTCTGCACAACCCAAGCAGACCAACTTTGGGACTTTGAATGAACATATTTACATCCACCTTTCTCTTCATGTCGACTTTTCTGGAAACATTCACACGGATGCCATGGTTACTCCTACCACGGTAAGGGAAATTTGACGTTTTCTAATAGGGTCCTAAGAGGGCGGGGAGGGGAGGGGGGGAGAGGGATCCTTTAAAGAAGTATAATGGGGAGGAGGGGGGGGGTCTCGTAAGCAGTAGATCTGTCCCAAATGTTGCCTTTCCCATTGTGCCTCCTCCTTCCCCCACCCCTACTTGTCCTACAGTTTGCTTCAGCCCTGAGGTTCCTCTCTTCTCCTGTTCTGCACGCTGTTTTTCAGGTCCATGGCCAGAAAACAGCAGAGGAGAAATGTGAGGTGCTAAAGGAATCTGATTTAAGAACTATAAGCAAAGGAGACTCTTGGTTTTATTTTGAGAGGGAAACCAGCAACTTCAGATATAACAAAAGGAGTTGCAAATCTTGAGCGTGGATTGCGAGAACCAGCCTCGGCATACGTAGCATGCTTGCCCTCAGGGAAAGTTAGAGTCCATGACAAGCAAAGTCAAAATTTCCAATTTCTAGACCTCTCCTGTCTTCTTGGCTTTTGCATGCCAGACACTGGAAACCTTATTCATGACCTTTGAATCAATCCCCATTCTCCTCAAACCCAAACACTAAATTCTCTGGGAGGAACTGGAGATCAAAGGATTCCCTCCACATCTGTGTCTAGGTGAAAAAGATACACTCAACTCTGTGCTAGGATGGCAGGAAAACTATTCTTACGCTGCAATTTCCAGCGTTTGGTAAGTGCCTTCTAGGAATGCAGCACACAACTAATCAACACAGACATACATATAGAGAGCAAAATAGAAAGCTGTTTCTCATCTAAACAGCTGAAATGCAGCTTAAAGCGTCAGTTACTGGCGAGTCCTTATGGAGACACTGAACTGCTATTAGCCAAGAGGGGGAAAAGTCCTTGAATGGTTTAAATAGTTTTCTGATCAGTTCTTAATCCTTCATTAAAATAAACGGGAAAGCTCTGTGTTGGTCCTATCTCTTGAACTATAAATATGCAGTATCCGGAGAGATGGATATTTTGGATTGAATAGAGCTGCTATGAGCACATTCTCTGGTTCCTATGTTGCAAAACCAGTTATTTAGAGATGACTCTCTGTGTGTGTGGGGGGGGTTGCTTCCTCTTCCCCCCTCCCCTTTTTTAAATAGACAGGGATGTGTGCTCTATGGTCCAGTCAATTGTTATGAGCTACAAGCTTTCAGAAAGCACTCTTTGCTCTTAGGCTTATATGATTTGTTACTTGAGGAGTGCAAATGGTATGTAAAGTTTGCCTTTACGTTATGCCCTCAGGAAAATATCCAGACAAATAGGAGGGGCATTTTCAGGCAAAGAAATACCTGATCTGTGCAAGTCTGTAAGTGGAGGAGTGGTTCAAGAAACACCTATAAATAAGATGTAAGAAAAACGAAAATGTAATAGTATCGAGAAGAAAAACTCACTTTATGGCAAGGCAGACAAAAGCAGCAGAGAATGGAAGACAATTCAGCATGGTTCCAGCTGCTAGTAGTAAAAAGATTGGTCTTAGACACATGTGTCAGTACCAGGAGCTCTGTGTGTAAGTATGGTGGGGGCAGGAAAACTAGATGTGATTGCAGGTGGTGGACCTACTATATGGGGAGAAAAAGATGTACGTCCAGGAGGGGAATGCTTTGTGTAGACAAGTGCTATATACTGAAGTATGAAATATACGTAAGTTTAGGATTTTTAAGTGGATTTTTTTTTCCTGACAAAGAAGAACTAAATGGTACATAGAAAGACAGGACGTAAGGAGTTTGGAGGGAAAGTGTATATACTGAACATAAACTGCTATGTACTGAGTGCCGTATATTGGTGTAATAAGCGCAGGTGAGCCATGCAAAGGTGGTCAACTTAAAAGGGGAACTGCTGCAGGCCAGCTGGAGAAAGAGGATCTTTGTGGGTGGGAAAAAGTTTAGGAGCTCAGAAAGGGAAGTAACACTTGAGAGGAATTGGAAAAGGTGCAGACTGGAGGCTGGGTAAGGATATGAAAGGGACATAGAAGGATGCTCGTAACTGCAAGGGGGGGGTAGGATATGGAGTGGGAGTGAAGGGAGAAAGGTGAAAGCACAGGGTACAAAGGATGTTTGGAGGAGGAAGAAAAATGTGAACGATTGTCTATTTGGAGAAAGGTATGGGAAACAATCGGCTACATGACGCTTGTGGGTGGCGTCTAAAGGAGACACCTTTCTCTCTGTCAAGAAATAGATACGAGGATGTATTTGCGAGGAAGGTATTACAGCATGAAAGGAAAGGCTTGCGTGGGGATGGAAACACTTGCGTGGGGATGGAAACACATGCTGAGAAGAGAAATGCAGGGGAAAAATTGAGCTGGATGGAGACAGAGTGTGGTGATAGGAAAAGGGTATAGGCACCCATAAAGGTATGTGAGGGGCTAGCTGCTCAGAGAAATTTCAGAGGAGGATGAAAGCCTGTTGGGGTGTGCTGTCTGTTTACATGGCTGGAAACAACTGGGGAAAAAGCACACAAAGGTACTCTGAGGGAATGCCAAATAGTGGAAATCATGGGGGCAGGGCAAACTGTCACAGAAATATAAAGATGTGACAGGTCTTAAGAAACACGAGACTGGGGAAAAACACAGGAGGCCAGAGGATGATATTACGAGACAGTTTTCTGTAAAGATGCCTAGGCAAAAGGTGATTTGGAGGTGCTATAGGGCAAGGGAGCACAGGATGAGAGGAAATTTGGTTTTGTATTGCTTTGTAGGCAAACAGAGAAAGTAATGCAAAGGTGCAGGAGTAGATGCCAGTAGAAACCGAGGATGCCTCTTTATTGTGTGTTTGCAATAACAGAGGGAAAGAACAGGCAATATGTTACAGGGGAAGCAGCTGAGGAAACTAATGGAAAGTAAGGAATAATGTGAGAAGAAGAACACATGCACAAACAAAAAAGAGTGATTTTCTGTTAAGAGAGATGCAACAAATGTGCTTATATTTCTGTGGTAGGTACTGGCAAAGAGGAGCAGCAAGAGGGAATGCAACAAATGTGCTCTCAGAGAAATGACTAAAGATATAAAGAGGTAGGAGGAGAAGGAATGGGAGGGATAAGTACCTGGAGGGCCATATAAGCCACATGGCTGTACTAAGGTAAAAAGCAAAGTGTGAAGTGTGAGGGGAGGTGAGTAGAGTTAGGAGTTGTAGGGCATGAAGTGGAAGCGAATGGGAATGACAGTTCATGTTACAAGAGGTGAGAAGCTTAGCGTAGGTTGACACACGATGGTGTGTGCGCGAGGGAGATGCCTGCCAGTTTGTGCCTGCTTGTAAGTGCTGTTGAAGGGAAGGTGAAAGGAGTGAAAAGTTGTGTCTGATAAGAGGGATTTGTGCATACAGTATGCTCTGAGTAAGCGAGGGAAGTACAGGTAAGGATTGCAGACCTGGGTGTTGGGCCTGTGAGAAGGAAAACAGCTTATGAGGGAGGGAAGAGTGATGAGGAGTGAGAAAAAGTTCATGACGGCTTAAGCCATCTGTAGTTATCTGCCTCTTAGTTTAAGAGAGGCTGTCTGGGTGTGCAAGGGGCCGTACATGCAGGCATAGAAACATGAGAGCGTGGTGGGAGTTAAGTGCAAGGGGAGAGCAAGTAGGAAGCACAGGTGAGTGCATATAGACAGTGACAATAAGTGCAGGGATATATGAGTTGCTGGATTTGTGCTCAGCTAAGGGACAGATGTGTTCAATGAGCATTGTGTTTACGTGACTGGCAGAGTTGTAAAGGGAGGCATGTGATGAGAATGATCCAGCAGCAGGAAGAAGCTGAAATCCTTGAGGGACACGTAAGAGTCCTGGGTTTCTGTAAGTGATGTATGTCTGTGTGGCAGTTAGAAACATACACCTAGGAAGCTGTGCTGATGTCTAAGATGGCTATCAGAGGCTGATTGGAGTATCACATGTCCACTCCGTTTGTGGCACAACTCTCTGTGTCGAAATAAGTTATGTAAGACACACAACAGAGATGAGTTTCGTGAGTGCTAAAAAGCAATGTTGGCATCGAGAAGGAGGGTAGGGAAAATAACTGAGAAAATGGTTTGGTGCGTGGGTAGCAATAGGATCCAACGTGTGCTAGATGTGCTTGCCTTCTGCATGACATGCACAGCAGGCAGACTCTCCTTTAGAGATTTTGCAGGCTTTTTCTAAAGAACTACTGAATAATCCTCAGAAAATCCAAGGATATCTAGCTAAAAATACTTACACCATTTTCATCTGGAGGCACTTTATTTTCATGCCTTAAAACTTCGGTATACTATACTGGCAAAAAGTGGCAGATAAATTTCTCTAGGAGCAGCAAACAGGGCTACTAGGTAGTTAACAGGGCTGTCGGATAAATAGCCATTGTATTGAAGTACACACAGGGAGTACAGATGTCAGTCAAAAAAACCAAGAAAGTATTAGCTTTCTCCATGGCTTGAAGCAACACTGGACTAATGTGCAGCTGGTTGAAGGCTGAAAACATAGGACACATCTTGGGTGTGAGAGAGAAACACTAAGAACATCTTTCCCTTCAAAACAACTGCATATACTGACAACATCTGTTCTTCAAATCTGTTCTGCAAGCATCTTTAAATTGCTTAGGGCTTTGGTGTCTTCATAAGCACTGTCTTATATTGGGTAGGAAAATGCTCATTTCCATCCACAGCAGTTCAGAAGATTGTGAGTAATCCCGTGAGACTTACACTGGGAGAAGACAGTCCCATCACACTGAATGACTGGACCTGAAGCCTCTGGGCTTATGTAGCATCAGCCACATGAAAGTTCATAGATACTTTTTGGTTTCTTCCTGCCAAAAAAAATAAGTAGCCTGTGAAATACTTAGCTAAGAGGCAAGTCAGTGCTTGTGCAATCATGCGCTGTACTGGGAACCCATTGCCCTACTTTACACACTGTTTCCCCACTGTGGAGTCCAGTTCAAGCTGTCCAGCTGTTTAATTTTTCCTGGGGGTTCTTGGGCTGTTTGCAGGCAGCTGAAAGCCCCTTTCTCCTCTGGTGGCGGTGAACTTCCCACCATGACAGGTTGCAGGCAGTGGGGACAGAGAAGTGGTTGTCCATGAGGGGGAGATGCGTGACCACAGTCAGCAGTTCTGGCCCCTGGGATTTTTCTGGGCTGAAACCACAGACCTCAGTCTCCTCAGCCCACAGCCACCAGCACTACTCAGGAGAAAGCCCTGGTCGCCGACTGCTTCGCTTACTTCCCTGTCTAACCCACTGAGAAAATAAAAAGCAAGCAGTGGCATCCACCTGCCAGCTGGCCTGGAAAAAAAGTCCTATCGGATTTATGGGTACAATTACTGTAGGATTGTTGCAGGAAGGGGATCAAAGCATAAACGACTAAGCTGCGTTTGAGTGTAAAGAACAGGAGGTGTCTGTGCCTGCCTGGACTCCTTTGTAACTATGACCCAGCCAGAGAAATGCATTTGTAAGGACTGGAACATTTGAGTGTCCTGGCAGTTGTTTGCTGATGCAGGGCCATGTGTGTATCTCCTGGTGGTGACTAGGAAAGGACAGTGGAAAGAAGCTGTGTATGGTAGGGATGACAGAGGTGGATGGCAGCTGTTTCTGTGTGGGAGACAGCCATCCCTGTTTGCACATCTGTTGGTGGAGGACATAGAAATAAGTTGCTTTCTGAGGGGACAGATGGGATGTGCGTGTGAAGAGAGAAGTGGTAAGGGTGGATGTGGAGTAGCTTCAAGGTTATGAAATGAGTGCTAAAGGGAATATACAGAGCTACGTTCCTGATTGTATCGTGAGCTTAAGTCCACAGAAAGCCTGAAGGAAGATTATTTAGAGAAAAACACACCCAAGTATCCAGTTCAGTTAAGACTCTCCTTCTCTTCTTCACATGGTATAAGCATCTTTCTGTGTGAGCAAGCTAAGCAAGGTGGCCCTTTCCTTCAGGGTATCAAGAACTTAGATCAGAACAAAATCATATAGTCCTCCCTCTCTTATCTTCCTTTGCCTCTCTCTCTTCACCTCTTCACACACATGCAGAAGGGTCTTTCTCAATTCAGCTTCTAAGTTTGTGTTTGAAATTTCCCTTTGCAGAAATGTGGGATAAAGACATGTGTGAATGAGGACACTGGTGTGTTGGGGAAGGCTGTGTGTCTGTGCATGTTGAAACAAAGTTCCTTGGTAGCCTTCTGGAGCTCAGAGAAGTAAGGTGTTGGTTGCATTTCAAAGCACATGGAAAGGAGAGCAGGTAATTCCATGTTCCCATCAGGCAGTACCAGGAAACCAACTTGCGCAACTCATTGCCACTCTGCCCGTACTTCAGAAGGAGTCATCATCTGCCTAGCCATGTAAATATACAGATTCCATACAACAAGCTCCATTTGTGTTTCTATTACAAACCTCTGCCATCGGTAATGAAAACATTCTTGGAAGCTTGCATCCTACAGGGTAAGATTTGCAGCACTCCTCCACCACTGTCTGCACATCTGCTGCTCATTTTGTCCATGATGGTTCCACAACAATAATTGTGCTGCCTCTCAGTTGCTCTTTCACACCTTTCAGCAAGAAATTCCCTTATTTTGGGTTTGTCTCTGTTACAGATTTTACATGTTTTGTCTTACATTAGTTCAGTTAGCGTGTGAGAAAGAGTTAATCTTGTTAAATCAGAAATATATATTTCTAGGTTATACTCTACAGAAGTTCAGCCACATTTGCAAGAAGTCTAAATTGATGTAATCAGAAGTAAACAGCAGTTAACTGGAAAGTTACGGAAGGAAGAGGTGTATTGTACTCTACATGAATGTTTAAAGGCTTGTCTACGCTCAGAAGTGAGTACAAGTTTTGAGTGTGACATTTAAATCCAACAGCTGCTTCTGAATAGCTCTGCGGTTAGACAAATTCTAAGATAGCGCTCTCTCCTGTGGCTTCTGCCTCAGCCAGGAGGTGGACAAGTACACTCACAAGACGAAAGCAGCTTTTGTCCCCTTGAGAGATAGGATTTGGACAGTATTTGGATTCTGCTCCAAACCAAGATCACATGTTATGGCTCTTAGCTATCAAACACAGGCCTCATAAGTCTGATGAAGGCATTTAACCAGTTTTCCCAGTACGCTCTATTTGAGGTAAACACATAGTACTGCTAGATGCTGTGCTCTGCAATGAGCTTTGCTTCTGAAATATTAAATGTAATGATAAAACTGATGCCTTAGGAGAATAAAATAAATAACATACAGTCAGCTGAGTCAAAAAAAAATGTTCCTTAGATGCAAAGGCTACAGCAGAAATATTTAAGAAATGCTGCAGAAGAATGTAGAAACGTGTCTGTGTGTGTCCTCTCTCTACCATTCACACACTTTCCTACTCATTCCTAGCATGTAAGCAGTATGCACAAAAACAAACTGCAAGGTAACAGAAAAAAATAAATTCCAGTGACACCATCTTAGAAAAAAGAGAAACTTTCTCTTAGAAAAAGAGAAACTTTACCCTTCTCTGGATTAGGTAACAAAACCATGGTCATTGAGAGGGACGTCATTTCATGTGCTGGGGGTCTTTCCTGGATTTGCACATTCAAAATTTAGAAAAAAATTATTCAGTTCATTGTTTTCAGCTCCTGTGATAAGTACAAAGCTACTTCCTCCATTAAATTATCAAACAATTTGCACAGTCTTATTTACACAGAAAGTCTCTGGACCAACATTTCCATTGGATGATGCAGACAACCCCATAACATCTTCCTGAAAGGACAGGTTTTCTTTGCTCTTTATTGATATTTCCATGTTCTCCCACTTAGAACCCACATCTTAAACAACCTTCCTTTCTTATTACTGCTTATCAAATATACTTCTCAAATACTTTACATCCTTTGCTTAATTCCATTCTTTGTCTTACAGAATGCATGTGACTTTTAAAAGAACTTCTATTTTTTTTAATTATGCTTTTTTCAGTTTTCGTCCACATCACTTTGGCACTAGAATGTCCAGGAATAAAGGTGACATTTCAAAACCAGTAGACCTCTTTTATCTCTTTGTCTGCCTTCTGTAATTCTAGTGACTTTTTGCACCCTCTAGTTCTCTCTTTCTTTCTCTCTCTACTGTAAAAGAACTTCTGTGTAATAAATTCAGTGCTAATTTACTGTTTAAAATATGGCTAGCTAATTTTCAATATTACAGATTTCCAACTTCCTCCCTGACGTTTAATATAGGTGGTTTGAATTGATTTTTCCCTAGGCCTATTATCTTAGGCTTTTCCCTTCCGAGTCTCTTCTTTTCTGATCATTTTTCTAACCACCTTCTGTCCTATATAGCAAATTTTTTTTCCTATTCTTTGCATTCTTTCTATTCTTTTGCAGTTCATTCCTCCTCTACTGTTTTATTTTTTTCTCAGTTTTACCCTTTAATGCTTCCAGACTGCTCAATGACACTTTTTTCAACTCAAAAAATTGCTGAGTCACCAGACACTGCCTCAGCCTCAATAGCCATCCTTTACCAGCATCCTGTTTTATGGCTTGCATCCAGTTCTCAGGCCAGGTTTGTTTTGCAGAGTGGATCAGAGACACATATAAGCTGAATGCATATATGTGCGGGGATGCATGCGTGTGTGGAAGGGGACAGATCAATACGTGACTGAAGACATTCAAGGTCAGGCTCTGAGCAAGATGGGTCTCTGAGTAACCTGACCTGGCTGAAGATGTCCCTGCTCACTATAAGGGGGTTGGACTAGATGACATCTAGAGGTCCCTTCCAGCGCAATGCATCCTATGATTCTATGGATCTGTGACTGCACTGCAAGAACACTGCATCTTAATTCTTCACCCTCCTCTTTCTGTCCTTTCTCACCCTGTCCTTGCCCTCCCTTTGAGCCATATAAGACTGACATATAATAACTCCTTGTTGCACTGACCAATTCATTGCTCCTCTTGGAATTTTTCTACAAACTTACGCCCATTTTCCTGTCAGTCAGTCATCCTGTCATCACATCAGAGTGCTGAGTGACTCCTTTTCCACCTCAGCTCTGCCACTCACGTAAGCAGTGTCAGTTCATGGGCTGGGGTCCCTCATGGTGCTCCCACCTCATCCTTCCTGACCACCATGGACCCCACTTGCTTCACCTCTGCTTTCAGTTCCTTCTTAAGAATTGATTTTTTTTGAAACACAGGGAAAACACTTGATGTAGACTGGAAAAAGTGAAATTCCCTCAAGACCGGACAAAAATAAAATTGTTTTTCAAAAAATAAGGAAAATAATTTTTCATCTGATGAGCAATGTATGTTATTAAAATATCTTTTCACAGATAGTACTTAGCAGTTTTTTAAGATATATAGAAAGTTGAAAACAGCTGTAGTTAAAAACTCTTTGGCAATAATACCAACAAGGGCTACCAAATTTTTTAACCTAATGACCATAAGGCCCAGAATGCAAGATTTTCAAAAAGAGAGATGACATTTTCAGAAGTGAATAGAAGTTTTGGCATCAATAGTAACAGAAGTACAATTAATCCAATACTATAGGGATATGAAAGTCCTACAGACTAGGACTTTTAAATATTCTCAGCCTTGTAAATAGGAATATGAATACTTGTATTTTACAAGTGTATGTGCTAAAGAAGAATCATGCTCTCTGCTCGGGCGTGTACAGTGAGTGCCACCATCTGCCAAACACATCCCTCAGTTCTTTTGTCTGAGACCTGCACATAAAACAGTCTACATGGTTGGCTTTGCACACCAGTGCTTGACACCATACCCTGCCCCTGGTTTATTTATTAGCATAGGTGACACCAGAATGAATGTGTACTGGTGGTAAAGAGTGCTTGGTATAGTCTGACTGCTTCTGTTAGAGGGTGTGATTTACAATAGGCAGTTTTACAGAGTATATCTCTTTCTGAGAGATGTGGCAAACATCTCAGCATATTGGAACACCTTTAGGAAGTATTGTCTTGATATGTCTTTCCTCCTGAGGGTGCTCTATATGCACTTAGAAAAAATACTGAATCAATTTGTTAATACTATTCATTATTCAAAAAACTATTAATGAAGCAACCTGGACAGAGATTATTTTTTTCTGCTGAGAGGTTGTGTTTTCTATATTCAGATTGCCTTTATAAGTTTGAAACACTCTTGTGTTGGAAGTGTACTAATTACAGGCTCTAAGAAAAGTGAAACAGTTTAAATACTATTACAAGATGAGTTTGGGATCGTGTGGGTTTTTTTTAACAAAACAAAATAAAAACAAACAAAAGCTTCATGGAGCTAAATCTTGCCCTGGGAAGGTAAAGCTGCTTTTCATATCTGCTAGGATAGGGAGTGGTCTCCCTTGGAAGAGTTTGCATTTTGGGGAAACAGATATGTTTTTAAATTTCAGTGAAATATCTCGTGTTTTTCTCAATTCTTTTTGTCTTCTGTCTACTAGAAAATCTTCCTGCTCATTTTGCTTTTTCTTATAGTTTCATCTCATTCCTCTAACATAAAAGCTGACGACTTTTGAGTGTTAACTGTCCTTTGAACGACTATTAAGCAAATCTGATTGTTTAGGTTGTTCCGTGGTGAGTTCATTTGTTTACCTTAACCTTTCTCTGTGTCTCTGGTTCAGATTGTGCCTTTAGTAACTCAGCCTCTGATGACAAGTTTGACAAAAGCAGCTCCACTGAAATCAATGCATTTATTTCTGATTTACACAGAAGCAGGATGGGCAAACATGAAAATCCACCTGACTACCAGCTAAATTCTAACCTCAATTGCACCTAGTTTTATTTTTCCATTAGTTAATTTCTAGTGATACTGTTTTATTATGGTATTCTTTGAGGAAGAAGTGAAAATAAAGGGTATCACTGTTGAAAGTAATAGAAATATTTTAATAAATAATCTGTTATTGGAGAACAGCTCTTTTTTCAAAAAAAAGAATTAGCAGCATCTCCTAAAGATACCTGAAGTATGTGTGTAGCCTGGCAGCAACTTAGAGAGAGATCCAGAAAGTAAGTTTATACAAACTGTCATGCAGCACCTTGTTCAAGGAGAGTCTCCTGATCCTCTGATCACTTAGCAAAATGGCACTAGGGTTGCTAACCTTGTTTCTGCTTCGGTGGTACTGCAGTGTTCTCCAGAAACAAGTTGCTCAAAGATGCTCTCTAGTTTGGTGTTAAGACATCCCCGTGTGTGAGGAGGCTCAGGTAGAGAGGAAAATACAGCACTTTATGATCCAGAACCTGCAGTGCCTGCAGGGTGAGCACAGGTTGGGTCATGCAGAAGACAGCCACTTGCTCTGCCACGTCCCTGCAAACATGCCGAGGCTCCTCTCAGATATTCAGACTGTTTGATGGGGACATATAAATGAAAACACAGACTTCTTCCAGTTCTCTAAGGACAACTCGCTTGTTTAGGATGACTAGAATCAGAAATCTTCTTGGTCCTCTCATGGAACTGTGCCGAATTACTGGCAGGAAGAAGGTATGGACAGCTTCTTGCGATTTAAGATGTTCAGCTGTGTGCAGATACAGGTAACACAGTCTTCCTTCAGCCAGGTCCATAAATTTGATAATTTTAATTTTTATCCATAAATATCCCTGGAGATTTATTTATTCTAATTTCTTTCTGAATTTTCTCCAGATTAACTCATATTTTTCAGTAATACATGGAAACTTATAAAGTAGCATCCAAAATGATTTCCTGGTTACCTGGCAGACATCCATTGATGCATTTCATCTTGTTTTTTTCTGTCTTTTCCCATCCATCCACTTCTATCATTCTCCTGTTGAATTTTCTTGAATAGTCAGTTGTTTGCTCTAGAGATTACTAGCTTAACAGACGCCTAAGTCTCACTCCACTTACATGGATAACTTAATGGACCGCTAAGGAATAAGTTCATCTTGAGGCAGTGAAAATTTAGACCAGAGACAAGACCCGAGAACTCAACTGAGAAACTATTGCAAACAATCAGGGAAATGATAGTGGTTGTTTTTGTACAAAAAGTTTTCTTTACTGTAGAAAGATTTCCAAGTCCGAACTAGCAGAATTTCATCTGAAATTATGCTCCGACCTGTCTACTGCTAGGTATCATCAAATGTTATCCAGTCACAAGTCTGATATCACTCTTGTTTATTTGCCTGCTTGCTTGTTTTGTTTACTCTTTTTGCAAATATGCGCTGATGATTCCAGATCTTTCAGTTTTTCCATCCATGAATTTCATCCAGATGAGGTATCTCAGGCAAAACCTGAAAAATGAAACCCAGCATTTTACCACCAATCTAAGGCAAATGATCATAGGTGCCATCACCAGCCTTCCACTGGAACGCAGTCCAAAGTAAAGGACTTCAAAAGAATCTCAAAGATCCTTCTAAAAACCATGAAATATTTTAGTGATTTTGTTTTTTACTTCCTTTTTCTTACTGAAAAGGAACAGATGGGAGCAGAAGTAAACTCTGCCATCTGGAAAGACCGAAATACTAGTATGAAAAGGACCAGGTGTCAAGTTTGTTCAGCACCAGTCTATCTTTGCCAATTATCAACATCAAAACTTAGTCTCAAGGGCTAAATTACACTAAAGATAAATGACTTTAGAAAGCCATTTTTTTCCAGTAAATTTCTGTTGCCTAATTGTTCAACTATCTTTAAAACTACAGAGTTATTCATAAAGCCACAAAAGAAATTAATTTGAAGTATTTCCTCTTATATCACAGGAAATTCTCTGTGTTTTCTACAATACATTTAAATCACAGTCTAGATTCCAGTTAAAGTCCATTATCTGTGTCATAATCCTTTAATATTGCATTAATTAGAATTTATTTATGGGTAACTTTGACCTTTCTGTTATAGCAATTTGAAATGGAAAATAGCACCTGTAAATCTTCTTTGAGTGTGAAACCAAAAGACTAAAATCAATCACAGCTCTCTTCAGTCTCTGGATGGCATCTGATTCAGTGATATTTCTGCTTCAGATATTGGAAATTATCTGTGTATTTGTAATATGTATGTTATATATATATCTATGTATGTACACGTATATATGTACATATTTGCACGTATATATGTGCATAGAAGAAGACCAAAGATGTCCTGTTCCTTGTCTGAGCAGATTTTCCATTTATATTTTTACATGTCAGTTATATGAATTCCAAACATCTGTAGTTTTAGTCTTATGACGACATAAGCAGAAGTTTTTACTCTCAACTTTCCACTGAACTACATTGAGAAAATATACCTACTGCATACTAATGAGATTGGCATTATATACCCCAACAAAACATCAATAAACTACCTGCATCAGCCTTAGTCCAGATCTTAGCCCAGATCCTACACTCCTTGGAGGTAAGCACATTGCATCTCTGCCTCACATTTTCCACTTTTGTGTACCCAGATCTCTTAAAAATCCCAAAACATAGTAACCCTTAACTTAAATTTAAGGACAACCTTGGAATAAAACACAATCACGTAACACTATAACATTCCTTGATGTTTTCCCATCATTTTAAGTTTCATTTTAACTTGGGCACAAGAGCAAAATCTGTAAGTCAGACAGTTTTCTTTCAGATTTAAGGTAATGTTCCAGGAAATATATATAAACTTTATTCAATTGTTCCAAGCAAAACTGTTTTTTCAAACATGCAGAATGCATATACACTGGGGTTCATGGCAATTACCCTTATCCTTGGTTTGTCATCTTTTGCAGAACAATTTTGGTTCTTAGTTGCAAAACAATTCAAAAGCTGGAGATGCATAAATTGGTACTTTTTTCCATGCATAATTCAATCCTTTATGCTTCTTTTACAAGTTGGCTCTGATTGCCTTTTGTGAATTTTTGCTTTTAGTCCTCAATTTTCTCCTATGTCTGCATGTTTCTCTGGGTTTGTGGTGTGGTAACCCAGTCAGCTGTGGCCTTCTCTCTCTTTCCCTCCAAAACATACAATTTGTTTTGATTCTGCTGTGTAACCTAGCAACTTTTTGTATACCTTTTTTTTCATAAACATATATCAGGAATCTGTAATATACTTTTTCTCAGTTTGATGCCTTTCAGACCCATCACCACTGAGCAGACAAGGTCCACAAGCTCCTCCAAAATTGCCTATTTGATTGAAAAAATCTTGAATTTGTTGTGTAAAAAAATTTCTGCCCATTTTTTTTTCTCCTTATATTATGGTGATACCTTTCAAAATTTATTTACAACAGTTGGGTAAATTTCTTGCTCTTCCTTTCTTAATGACATGGTATGAAGCAAATCTAAGACCTCTGACCAAGCCCCAAAGACACAAAAAACTTAATTACTGTTGCTCATTTTATATTTCAACAGCATTTCTTATCTCTATGAGAAGATAAACTCTATGAGAAGATAACTTCAGGAAAGGTTAAGCTCTTTGAGGGCCTTTGGCATCTCTGTTTTCTCATAATTTTCCTTCTGCTCCTGATACTCTACATACTCTTCTTTTTCTCATTCTTCTTCTGCAAGAACCTGTGCTTTGTTGATGGTTAGACAGAACTCAGATAGAAAAAAGAAATTAAAGGAAAAAGTATATCTCCACCTCTCTCTCAGAAAAATGGTGATGCGATGAGAGGTAGTGGCATGAAGTTGCTCCAGGAAGGGTTTAGGCTGAATATTAGGAGGAACTCCTTCTCTGAAAGGGTTGTCAGGCACAGGAACAGATTCCTCAGGGAAATGCTGAGCCACTATCCCTGGAGGTGTTTAAAAGACAAGTAGATGCTTAGGCACATGGTTTAGCTGCTGACTTTTAGGACTAAATTGATGGCTGGACTCAATGATCTTAAAGGCCTTTTCCAACCCAAACTATTCCATGATTTTATGAAAGACAGAAATTGAAATTATCTCTTAACGGTTAAAATCAGGAGGTTTAAAAATTGTTTAGAGGCATAGAAAAAAATGGCAGTTTTAGACTTCCAAACTACATCTCCAGAAGTGCGCCACATAAGCCTACAGTCATGATTCACCACCACAGTTTGATCTGAGAGTAGTTAACAAACCTGTTGTTGGAGATGTTATCCTTATAGGCCTCAGCCCAGAAGGAAGAACAATGTCTGTGAATAAATCAGCTACAACAGGACATTCTACATAGAGAATTACTGTGTAATTTTGAGTTTAGGAAAACAAAATGTGTGGAGTTTGTTAAGAAAATCTAAAAGAAGTATCTCATTTGATGCAAATCACATGGAGTGAAATTTTTACTGATAGCATTTAAGGTTTAATGGTGAAAATAAGAAAAATCATGAATACTGGATGGAGAACATAAATTGTAGAGAAAGCATGTTTTGCAAAAGCACAATGAGAATTTTATCAGCCAGTTCTATTTCTAGTACTGCTGACTGCACCTGGCTACCAAGTCTTAACCCTTAATGCATAGTTTTCAGTCTGTATTAATCCACAAAATAATTTGGAAGACATAGGGGAACCCACACCACATGATTGCCATACAGTGTGATGGTATCGCTGCCAATAGTATCTTTTTTGTGGAGGAGAGTCAATGCGTTTCTCAGTCAGATTCATAAATGCATCTCCTGCGAATGTCATCCGTGCTATTTTCTTTGGTGATGAAGGGCAGAAAACACAGGGTCCCCTGTTGCTCTTGCAATGAAGAGTGCTGTAGATGATACTGGCATCATCCATATCACCATCATGTTATCTCACTATATTTAAAACATGTGGCGACAGTCTAGTGGTGAAAACAGCAATGATTGGTCTAAATTTTGTTTCCGTCACTGTTAGCACTGCTACAGTCACTTCTCCTCTCCCTTGTTTAAGGGGTCTTTTGTACTTTTCAAGAAAATCAGCTTCTTTCTGAAATATTTAACTCTTGAGAATTGCTGGTACTATTTCACTCTAAAGCCAACCCAAATATCTGCCAATTTCGACCCTTAAACATTGCTTTCAGTTAAAATTGAAACAGTTAACAATAAGGTTACTTTAATTCTTCTTTTCCCTTTTTTCTTCTTCTTTCTTCTTTTTTTTGAAAGAGAGAAAGGCTGTGAACATTGTTGTGAGATTCGTGCTGCATATCAACAGCACATTGATGAGACATCATAATTTGTATCAGCAATCCTGAAAGTAAAGTTCTAAGAATGAATGTAAAATATGCTCTTCACAATTCCTCTCCAACTGAATGTGTGTTCCCAATTATGATTCTTTCTTCAACTCATTTATAATTGCCTTTACTTCCCAGCAGAAACAAATTTTAAAGAGAGTACTTCTTGCACTTGTAATGGTGATTACAATTACGGGGTTTTTTACACATGTAGTTCCTTTTGGTACCCCCATCTTTTCTTCTCAACTGTTTCAACATTTAATATATATCTCTAATTTCATATCTCCTCTAAGAATGCAAGCAGGTGAAACATTTTATGCATGTACATAACTCCTCATCTAGAAAGAAAAGAGCCCTGTTAGGTTTTAAATTCAGTGTCCCACCTCAGCATATATTAGAGAAGTGGTATTTGCCGTTAAGAAAGCAAGCTGCAAAGTTAGACTCTGTCTTGCTGATAAAAAAAAAACAAAACCACTCTTTGCAAAATGATTATAACTAATCACAGGAAAAGACACCTCTCAGGAGCATAGGCTTGATACTTCCAGCTGTCCTGAATTAAATTATATTTAAATCTGTATGCTGAATACATGACCTTGATGTTATTCAACAGCTTTCAAAACAGAGGACATGTAGAACTTCATCAGATGACGATTTAACTGTTTTGTTTACTTGCCTTCGCATTTCATGAAAGGCTTTTAGTAACTCTGACCCTTGCTATCGTTCATACAAATTTAGGATAATGGTTATGTCTTCACTACAGAAAGAAAATAATTTATCAAGACCATGTCAGATATTCTTCCGACTTACTCTTGGAACTGTCTAATTCCCATAGAGTCAAAGTTCTTATTCATGGAAAAAAAAAAAAGAAAAAAAACCACAAAAGGAACCTCACTTTATTGTAAAGTCTAAAGCGTGGATTTAAACAAGCTATGAATTTACCAGCATGTCCATGTGCACGTGATCTGATTCTAGTATAAGAGTGTCTGGTTTTGAGTTTAACATAAATCATTTCCCAAGTAATGACTAAACCAAAACAAGTTGTTTGTTGGCGGTTACATGAATGAAGCCTGGTTTCCTACGAACTTGTGTCCTGTGCCTGTACTCCTTCCCTGAGCTTTGCTCCCTTACATTCTGCAATACCTCAGCTTCCTCCTACTCTTCTGCCCTCGCCTCCCTGGCCTGCAAGCACCTACGCAGCGTTTTATCTTTTTTCCATCGTCTCTGACTACTAGCTTGGCAGGAGTCAGTTTGTGCTTTAGCTGGTCGAGAGCGCTGCCTGTGCCAATGTGCAGCCAAAAAGCCAGCAAGCTTGCAACACTTTTCTCTTTTGAGACAATCACTAACCCGAGTGTCCTTTTCCATCAGCTATCACAAAACTTGTAGGAAATTAGTGTTTTTGAGAATTTTGCACCTCTAGTAGATTTGGTCAAAATAAACTTGCAAACTGGGAGGGATTAGCAGGCAATGTGAGCATACAAAAGTTTTTCCTTAATAAACAATATAAAAAGGCACAGTGGGAGTGCATAGGAGAGTTGCAAGGTAAAGCATACATATATTGCTAAAGAATATTTCTGTTCCACTGCATATTTTTGTGTTTATTTTGTGATCAAAGGTAACTTTTAACAATTATTTAGTAGCAACTCAAAGTCAGTCCAGACCCTCTATGTTGGAAAATTCTGGAAAAGCTGTCAGATCTTAATTCTTTTTTTGTTTTCTGATGGTTATTTGCCCCCAAATAATTTAAAGACAGCTTTATCCTCTGGTTCACAAACAAGATCAACCTATTCTCCTCTTTAATTTTATTTACTGTACATCATAGTACTGGAAGCACTCATTCACAGCCCAAACCAAAAGCTTCAGTGCTGACAGCCCAGTTCATATAGTTGTCTTATTTAGTGCCTTTACAAACCCAACAAATCTAAAGCTTTATAAAGGTGCTGGATATTGTTCTGAGTCTGGTACTGGAAGAGAAATGTACTTGTTTGACCTCTCAATCAGCACAGCTGTTTCAGAGGGACCAGGAGTCCCTGAGAGTTCATAATCATTCTATTGGAGAAAACTGGGAGCAAAGTTTTCAGGCTCTTTCCCACACAACAAGTATGAACTTGCACTAGCACACAGCTTTAAGTTGATAGATTCCTTTGGGGCCTTTTGGAGCCTCTCTCAAATGATGACCCTGCTCACCATTCCTGCATGACCACAGAAGGGTGTGCATCTGAAAAATGCAGCTCTTCTCACTGGGCATGGATATGCATTTTTTGCCAGTTTTATGCGTCCCAAAGAAAAGGTGAGACCTGAGAGGTGGAATGTTGTATTATATTATAGTGTGAGATCCTGCCATAGGGCTTTGTCTGTCAAACAAATGCCAGCTAAGTTTCCCATTTAAGTGGGTGAGTGTCTTTAAGTCATGGTCTGAAAACACCAATTGATAGGCAGTTAGTGTTCACCACAGAAGCAGCCCTGGATTCCTTAAAAAGAATTGGATCATTTTAGAATCATAGAATAGTTTCAGCTGGAAGAGACCTTGAAGATCATTGAGTCCAGCTTTTGTCCCAGCCCTATTAACCTCCTAAACTATGTCCTCCAATGTAACATCTAGTCATCTCTTAAACACTTCCACGGACAGTGACTCAACCACCTCCCCGGGCAGCCTGTTCCAATGGCTGACAACCCTTTCAGTAAAGAAATTCTTCCTAATATCTAACCTGAACCTCCCCTGGCACAATTTAAATCCATTTCCCCTCATCCTATCACTCTCCACTAGGGATAATAGACCAACCCCTGCCTCTCTAAAACCTCCCTTCAGGTAGCTGTAGAGAGCCATGAGGTCTCCCCTCAATCTCAATCTCAGTATCAATCTCTTGTTCACGTGTTTTTAAACCCCTAAATTCTACTAGTATCAGCTCCTTGGGAGACTTATTTTCATATTGAACAAATATTTTGGCGTGGCCATTTGTCAGACAGTGGTCTACCGATGTCATATACATCTGCCAATGTCATATCCACACAAATGCATTGCATTCAAAGCAGCTTGAATAACTGCTTTAAGAAAGATTGAATGAGCTGTAATTAGTAACACATTGCTAGAACCCAGGTACTGCATGTACTAATACTTCCATTGGCTCTTATTAATAACATACTGCTAAAATCTAGCACAGCATTCTGTCATTCATTCATTCATTCATTCATTCAATTCTTGTTTCTTTTATTCCTTGGGATATGTTGATTTCTCTTCTTTATACTTTTCATTAATTTGTTGGATATTCAGCTTTTGGAGTATAAGCTGATTCGTTCACCTGAAAAGAAAATTTTTGAATGATTTCACTTGGAACAGACTTCATCTTTCATGTATCAGTGGCAAAGCTCTCTTTGGCTTCCACCTCTAAAGCTCTATAAATTTAATTTTTGTGGACTCATTGATATGATCTTTCTTGGGCTTTAGATACAAAAATGCTATTCATATTATCTGTGTACTTTTGGGTTATAGGTCATGCATCTACTTAAAGTAAAAAAAAAACACATAAATTAACAAGTACAGTCTGATAGGACAGAAACATTTTTTGTTGAACAGAAAAAAACAGCATCAAAACTGTTTTGTCAGTGTCCAGTAACCCTTTTCGTCTCTTTTTCCATGATCATTCCTTCAAGTTCCTTCACTTTTAAAGAATTTTGGACTTTGAATGCAGAGTAGTTATTGCAAATTCATGAAAATAAGTATCTGCATGGGGTCTTCTTGAAAGTAGAGTGTCTGCTGAAGAGGATGAGACATTTCATACCCATTCCATAATAAGTGATGCATCTAGCAGCATAGCCTGATGTTTAAGCACTACATATGTGCAGTCAAAGCAAGGGATAGGGTGAGCAGCGCCATCACTTCAGAGACGCCACAAAAGAGAAGTGTATTAGAGCTGTTGCCTTTCTCCAAAAGGAGAGCATAGACACATCGCTAGAGATGCAGAGTCTTTGCTGGAAGGAAACCAAGGAAGAGGAAAGGGAGGGTGAAGGCCTGACAGAACACGCTCCAGTTTGTCTTGCTGTGACTGACCAAGTGCTTACAACAAACAGTCCAGGAATGAGTTTCAGCTCAAAAAAAGCAGTCATTTAGTGGAGGTCATTTGTCATGCCTGCCCAAACAGTGAATACACTAGAGTGGGGGCGAGAGTGTTGTAATCCACTTAAAACTAGTTCTCAGAAGGCTGAAGCTCACCCCTTACAGAGAGCAGTGATGGACACTTCCACTACATGGATCATACTTATGTTCTATTATTCCAAGAGCTTAATCTAAGATCGACCTCCTTACTAGTCTTCTAACAGAGTGAGTTTCAAAGAGAAAGTACAAGGGAAATCCATTTAATATATTCCTTTTGTGAGTATATTCATTCAGTTCTCCACACCTTAATATTCCACATTGATCCAGTGATACCCGAGCCATGTGTGGTGGTGCCAGCAGTCTCCAAATTTGTGCAATTGCTCATGAAACATGGCTTGCTTTACATAGTTTGGCAGTTCAATGTAGGTAGTCTGCCAAAACAAGACGGGAGCCTTATCAGAAGGAGACAGGAAATTCTCAAGCAAATATGGGAGTTGACTTTTGAGTTTGGGGTGTTGACAGCCACAGATCCCTCTGTCTGGCAATTATCAATTCTACCCCTTATAGCTGCAGAACAAATCCAAATGTCTTAAGATTTTGTCTGGGCAGGAGATGTATTCAGGACTTGGTTCTCCAGAGTTCTGGTTCTGACTCTGGTCCAAAAGTGCAAGAGTCACAGTCCTGTGGTCCAGAAATCTCAGAGCAGCATCTGTTGATCATGGAAGATTTCCACCCAATATGGTAAAAATTTCAAAGCATATCTGACAAGATTGTGACATTGTCAAATCAGAATGTAAGAAGTTCAACACTAGACTACATGTAATCAAGATCCAAAACACTGCCTAGGAAGTATTAGAGGTGCTGCTGCAGGTCAGTGGGCTGTTTTCCTTCTCATGTATCTGTGGGGTTTTTTCTGTCTCTTTCTCATCCATGCATCATTTGACTCTGCCAGATAACTAAGTTAACAGTGATCAACTCTAGTTATAAGGATACTTGTGTCTTTGTGTTAGTATCTTGTCTGATTACTTCAGGGCCAGACAATACATTCAGACACTGCAAGGAGTATTATCAGACACAAGGTGAATGACAGTTTTTCTTGAAGTGGAAAACTTACTCAATTTCTCGATAAATTATTCTTTCCCTATCAGCAGTTTGTTATTTCCACAGACTTGGCTCATAAATATTGGATGTCTGCCTAGATGGGAAATTGCATTTCCATTTTCAACACCTGCTATGTGCTAGACTTCTCTGAGAGGTCTAGCTAGTTTTCTGCAAGGATGGGATACTTACAGCTAATATTGTTAACTGACAATTGTTAAAAAGTAGTTAATGTTCATATAAGTTTTATGTTTCCTGCAAGATTACCTCAATTTGCCATTAATTCTGAGGTCTGTTTGGGATTCTTACCTGACTTTCATTGTTCTTACAATGTAACCACATAACTATATATCATACAGATATAAAAGATTCTACACTCTTCCTTATAAAAACATGATTTTCTTGGCTGCTATCTTCCTCCACACCCAGTCTTTCATAGTGTGTTTGTGGCTGTTAAGCAAAATGCAATTGTTTGCATTTCGTGGCACTGTATGTATAGAGGCTGCAGAGAATTCAGCAGATCTACTGAAGTGTTATGTAAACAGAGGACATTTTTGATAATTGTAATTATACACGGTTGCACACAATTATACATGGAAGCTCTGAAACCATCGTCACATATTTTGTTTACCAGATCTCAATAACTATTTTAGTAAGACAGATTCTCTGTCAGGCTGGTAAACCTGGATTTCTGCCCATACACAGTGTGGATACAAAATCAGTATCATATCTTGGGCATTTCTCACATAATGATGCATAAATAGGCAAATTCTGAACTATAACCCCCCCAGACTTGACAGAGAACACTGAAGTACTGTGTCCCCTTAGTGGTGTGCACCATAGACATATCCTTCCCTGCCTCCTACTTACCTTTACCCTAAGTCTTAGAACTGCAAGGGCAAGACAGGGGCATTCCTTCGTAGTCTCAGTAGCCTCAGTTCAATAAAGAGATACACACAGGCATGTGTTATGTCATTAACATGACATATCAGCACATACCTTGTAGCCTAATGCAACTGAAGATGCTGTTTCCGTTTTCTGTGATTTAGAAGGTCTAGCAAATTTAAACTGACTATTTTGGTTGTTAGAGATTTTTTAGGATCTGTTATCTTTTACTTCACAGTGAAGACAATGAATTCAGAACTAGACATTTATGCATAACTTGAAACAACATAGACATTTATGCATAACTTGAAACAACATATCACAGTATCTCTGTGCAATTTGTGGCGTCTATTTATCATAAATTTGCAAACACATTTTCATATGAGACACACTTCTCTCTTACAGCAGCCCTAGAGTTCTCAAAAAGAAAAAGATCCAGTCAAGAAAGTTGCATAGACTCATAAATGGACATGAGGATATCCCCATTCTCTCACTCATAGACTCTCCCCAATAACTAAATATCTGTTTATCTATCCTATTCTCAGCGGCCTCCAGTGATGAAATTTCTACATGCTTTCTAAGCGATCTGATTTGGTGCTGTAGCATCCATAGCTGTTAAAAGGACATCCCATGTCTGCCTGATTCTTCAACCAAGTAATAGTGATTTTGCTTCACTGTCACATATCAGAAATCTGTTCTTGCAATTTGAGCTCATCATCAGTGAGGGAAACCTACATGGCAGAATCTGGAAAACACGAACTATGACTTCTCTCATGTAAAGTACCTTCTCAATGCCATGCAGCTGTGCCATCTAAGTGTAAAGTAGGAAGATGAGATATAAGCTGCTCATTGCAATCTCACTGGGGTTAATTTTCATAGACAGGCAGGGACAAATTCACTTTTCTGAATGTCTCAAGAGCAGCTTGAGATGCCTGAAACATCCATGCAAAGCTTGTCCTAGTTTATCAAAGACCCACGCCCTTCTAGAGTAGTGTGCCTTATTGGAGGCTATGCAGAATTCCTTTGGGCATGTCAAATGGAAATAGACACCAGTGAGTGAGCATCTGAGTTAAGCTTTTAGCTCCCTGTGACAGTTACAAGACCTATATATTAAACCATCTCCTGTGTTCAACAGCTTCTGGAAATATCTATCCTAATTATCATGTTTTCTTGGCTCGTATTTTATTCTTTTCCTCATGAAACAGTCATTTGGAAGCACGGGTATAAGTAGAGGTCTTAAGTTATATAAGTAACAGGATTTGGCTGGAAAGATAACACAAGTTTGCTGCACAGGTCTTTTTCTGCATCTCATGATCTCTTATTCTAATGTTCAACTTCATCCTCAGGTATACACTTGAGATTCTTCCCCAATTCTTAATGCTTTGGTCGTGTTAGTATAACAGCACTGTGCAAAGCCTCACCTGCTAATTCTCACAGCTTCATCATGTAGGCAAGGCTCCTCATCCACATGGTACAATTGTGGAAAATAGAGGCACAGAGTTAAAATGACTGACGAGCAGAGTGGCAGAAGATTCCTGTACTTAACGGATTTGTTGCTACAGCCTTCAAGCATGGGTTTAGCGAGTTTAGCTTGCAGCTGGAAGAACATGAAAATGTAATTTCCTGCCTCCCAGACTGAGTAAAATACACCTGGGAACAAACAGGACTAGGGAACATGAATGTCTGGAGTCCTTGAAATGGAGGCTGGGTGTCGTGAAAGTTTTGCTGTTGCTCTTTCCATAGGAGCACATTTATCTGCCATGTTCATTCCTCCAGACTATGCTGAAGGTTATCACTGTTCTAGCTTTTATACTAGTTTCAGACTTATATGCATTAAGCAACAGAGATATGAACATTTCTTTGGAACTTCTGCATATTTACTGTCTCGCATGACATATGTATATATCATTACTGGATGTTGATAAGAACAAACGAGAAGGAAATATTTAACAGACGCAAACAAGCACTATACTTAGCATATGATTTATAAGTTTAAAATGGAGTCCAAATGCTAGCGGTAGGAGCCTTGTAAACTGTATATGCAGTATTATGTTCTGCCTCATCACTTAAAAATGAAAAATTAAATATTACTTCCATTTACGTAGGCTACAATGAACATCCTCAGTGCTTTATGAATTACTGAGTTGTTCTTTCATGCCAAACTAAAAGCAAAAAAATAATAAAACCAAACACCTACAAGAAAACTCAAGTCTTTCCACTTTACAAGACTTCTTGAGTCAGATACTAACATATGCTTATGCCATCACAGTGTAGTCTGGCCTAAGAAAAGACGAAACAAAGCATTGCAGAGTGCATAAAAGCAGATTAATTCACTGGGAAAGTCCTCTACAGGTCATTCTTGGAAGGCAAAGTGATCTCCATTTTCAGTCCCCTCCAAAATAATCATTTAGCAACATTTCAGAAGATCGTGTCAAGTGGTCTCAGTAAGAGATGGAACCAAACGAAACCCTTTCCAGTGTCAGACTGGCACTTCAGGATATAATTTAGTGGTCATGGTAATGTTGGGTTGCTGAATGAAGCAGATGATCTTAGACGTCTTTTCCAAACTTCATGATCCTATGACTCTATGATTCTCTATATGACAGCTAAAAATTAGAGGTGTTTTGAGCACATAAAAGCAGTGAAGGACAGGAAAGGGAGTTTTCATGTAAAAGGAAAGCATAAACACAGAGAACATTCCTTCAGAGAAAACAAGGCAAAGAAAAAGTAATTTGTTTTTTTCTGTCCATTCTTAAAAGTGGAAACATCAGAACCCCATAGACCAATCTAAATGGAGTTAATGAAGAAATTCCTAAGGACTTTGGTGGACTTCAAAGTTAAGCTGAACTTTTAGTATTTCATGGATACCCTGCCGGCATGTGGATAGGAGGAATCCAGTCCTGTCCACCTTATTCCAGAAATAACACAAACAGTTGATCACGGACCTATGGGATCATGTCCTGTTCGTTATGTATATATACATGAAAAAAAAAAAAAGTAGACTTTTGTGGTGGTGACAGTTTTCTTAGGGGGCTGATTAGCTCAGTCAGTTGAGCATGGTGCTAACACGCTAAGGTCATGGGTTCGATTCCTGTTTGGTCCCCATATGTTGACTGATCTAGTCGAGAGGTGGCATCCCTGGCGGCAGGGAGGCTGGATTAAAATGATCTCTAAGGTCCCTTCCAGCTTAGGCCATTCTATGATTCTATGATTCTATGATTCTATGATTCTATGATTCTATGATTCTATGATTCTATGATTCTATGATTCTATGATTCTTCCCTTCACAATGACTGTGAAATGGAAAGTAGGCCTATGAAGCAAGACAACACTATTAAGGCAGATAGAAATCAAGAGGTAGAACAAGCTAAGGCAGATAGAAATCAAGAGGTAGAACAAGCTACTTTAGCTGGTGAAGTTATGGTGCTTGGGGAGACATGAAGCATTGCTGAGATGGAGTGTTTACAGAAAAAATCCCACAGGTCATATTTGTATTATGTATTTATAAATTCCTGGAACTCAATTTTATAGGGTTTTTGATTAATGGCTGTACTGCAGTTCAGCTCCAAGCCTATTGAACTTACTGTACTGGAACTGAGCAAGACATATACTAGCCAAATATGAACAGTACTACTGGACTATGATTTAAAGGTGGTTCATTGTTCAAAGGCATTTCAGAGGAAGCTCTGCTTATTGTACATGTAGAGATCAAAGCTTAAGGAGGCTGCCTCAGAAGGCTTCTTAAAATCAGAGTTAGATATGTGTTTGTCTCAGATACCTCCATGGCAGAAGAGGTGAAGAACAATGAAAGATACTGTGATTTTCCCATCATATGTACAACAAAGTGGGTGCACCTCTTGTTGATATACAGATTCTCCTAATTATATATTTATGTCACTTCAATCACAGTATCTTTCAGGAGCATGGCCAAATGCTCGATTTTCTTATGCTGCTGGTTTATGCCAAGTGTTCCCACACTGTGGTATTTGACATTAGCACTGTTTCTCCCACACTTCAAAGAAGACATCTGTGGTTATGGCTGGCAAATGCCGACTTAACTGTTGATTACCATAATAATATAGTAAAAGCAGCCTCATTCTGTTGAGGTGGGAGTCACTTCATTAAATAGAGTCCTATTACAATTTGTGAGGTGAAATTTGATGCCTGTAATCTCTTGGTATGCCAACTGGAGTCAAATGAAGGCAATGAAAAAAAAAATGAAAAAGAAAGCAAAACAAATGTAGGAGAAAAACTAATATTTTCTAATATTGAGAGTAACTTCTGCAGTCCCTTGGGTTGTGGTCTTCCAGAAAATGCAGCCCTCAGCTGTAAGATGGAATTACTTTAGAAGGTGCTAACTCTGATTCCAGACCTGGTATGAGAGAAGAGGATCACTGTGATATTTTATCCCCCCTCCTGCAATCACCTTTTGTGCAAAATAAAACAGATTGATAAGCATTGATAATATCTTTAAAATCTTTAAAAATCACAAGGAACATTTCTACTCCATTTGAAAACATAAAATTAAGGCAACTAAATCTGTTTCATCTAACTTCTTTTCGAGTAAAGCATGAAGATGAATCTGTATGTGAATTTTTGAAATGCTCAGACTCTCCCTATTAAGAGAATGATCTCTTCTTCCACACACTGTACAACAACAACAGCAGAAAGCAGCACACTCCTCTACACATAGACTAAATCCTGGAAAACCGAATTTTCAGGTAAAAATTGATACTGAGGAATTGTTTCCATGAAAGATTTTCTCCTTTAGTAGTTTGACTCTGTATTTTTAAAAAACATAAAGCTGTTGCAATGATGTTAGCTTATTAAAGAGCCACAGTCCACAAAAATGAAGCGGTCTAGAGTTGCTTAAATTCATTTAATTACACTTTTTGCAGCATAATAGGCTTGTCAGGAAGACAAGGCTTAGTCTGTTTTTAATGAAAATGTTACTAGTTGTTATGACTGCTTGCACTTGGCTGAATGTCCCTTATTGTTGTCTAAAATATTATACATAGGTAATTAGCATGATCTATTTATGGGAGAATAATGTATTTTTTGTTTTGTTTATACTGGGTTTCTTCACCACTCATCTTCAATTAACTTCATTTTTACTTAGCTCTTATTTTCTTTGAGCTTTGCAAGGCATAGTGGATATCTTTTTTTACCCAGGGCACTATTTTGAAAGATAACTGTTCAGAGTGACTTGCGTGTTTCTTTTTAAAGAAAACTTTCGTTTGTGTCTGTTGAAGTCCTTCATTTCCAGATGGTTCAAATATAAAGCAGCATTTTTCTTGCTATGCCACACTGTCTCTTACACTGCTGTGATGGTTTAGTCACAACTGATGACTGTCAAGCAAACGAGACTCTCATTTGTTATTTCAAAAGTCCCTGTTGCATGATTTAAGGGTGTGAAGTGGGTCAGCCACCAGTCAGACATTGCAGCAGACGGTCAAGCTCCAGTAGGGGTGAGAGACAGTCATAAAATTGCCATTTTAATGGGAGAATACTGGGAAAAAACCTAATAGTTTGAGTATACTAACTCTGATGAAAAAAAAAAAAAGTGATGTTTTAAAGAGAAAAGGCAAAGACATGGAGAATGAGTTCATATTTGTAGACTGTCAAGATTTTAGATTCAGATACATTCTCAGGTTTTCCAGGCTTTCAAAGTAGGAATGATGCTGGCTTCGGTAGTGTGAGTGTATTTGAAAGTATCAGAAACTGAATTGAGCCCACGAGTTTGGATGAATGTGGTGTGCAGAAGATCATTCACACTGGACAGTTAACTTACAAACTGGTGGTGTGTGCTGTCTTGGATGTAGTCATGTCTGGGAACATCAGGGACAAAAATGGTGGAGGAGCCACAAGTGACCTCACTTTTCAAGTCCCAGAAATAATAACTCTTCAACACAGTACTTAGATGAATGATATGAAGAGATGACAGCTCTCACTTTTTGGTATAGTTGTGGGTATAGTGGGTTTAAAGGGTAAACTCTGGTCTCCAATATCTTGACATACTCTGTTACTGAAAATACCAAGGATTACGGAATACCAGGTATTTACATCCTGACTCATTAAGCAAGTTTGAGTAAGTATTTCCAAAGGTTTCCCCAGTGTTTCTCACAGCTTTATCAGTCCATTTCAATCTCACCAAAAGGAGACAGACTCCCACTGACTTCTTTTGGAGCTGGATTGGTCCTGAAATGTGCTGCCTACAGTATATACAGCTATTTGCTTAGAACCCTGAAAATAACTAAAAGCATATTAACAAAGTGCAATGATGCTTATTAATTGTATTCATGTTACAGTTCATGTATGGTTGTCAGATTATAAAACAATCACCAATAGAAAAAGAATAAAATATTTTAAAACCTGCGTGAAAGGAAAACAGGGACAATCTGTCTTTGGGACCACTTAACGCTATTCATGCTTGCAATTCACTTCTGTATGTCCATTTTTTAGGGTGATGATACTTTTTTTTTAAAACTAACATACTTTTACTCTAGAAACTAGGAGCCACTTTCATGCTTTCTCTCATGAATTTAGTCTGAAAATTGGAGGAAAAGACTTTCTGAAGCATATTGCAGTGATTTTATGCATTAACCAAGCGACATGTTTGGTTTTGGCAGGACGAAACTATTGACAGAAAGTAGGTCTATATAAACATCACATGTTAACTCTCATAGTGTTATGATTTATCTGTGTAGGGAGTAACATACCGAATTCTAATTTTTATCAACTCCACATTTCAGGAAAGTTATGTCTTTGTCAGACAACACAGTAGCAGGACTTGTCCAGGTGGTAGATGCAGAGCGTAGAGGCAGAGCATTTGTCTCATTAATACCTTTGTATACCTACACTCTTTAAAAATATTGAGCCATTTTTCAAAGGCTATCAAAGGATAGGGGCTCTAAAGTTATTGTCCCTTCTCAGAATGTTGCAGAGCTCTTCACTAATTCATTCTAAGATCCATGAGGGCACCAAAACACTTTTGGCAACTGAAGGAGTGAGAACCTTTAGACAAGTTTGAAAATCCTACTCACAATGCTTGTTTTCCTTTGTATCCATAGGTGATGACTCTCTGAAAGGAATGAAAAATATATAAGTTCTTTCTTGAACTCACATTTTGGCTAAGTCACCGTTGTGAGGTTTCACTATGTGTAGGAGATGCAGATCTGCAAGATAAATTCTTTGATATGATCACCGCAAACATTTTCTCATCAATAACAAAAAGAACTCAATACCTATTGATCCCATCACTCACACATAGTCATGTACACACTTTCCTAGAGATAAAATGGTCACAGTTTGATTTAGCTGAAATTGATTCTACATGGCGTTATGTAAATTCAGATCAAGATCTGTGATCAAAAACTAGCCTCTAGATAACTTTTATTAGCAAAATCAGTATAATTGTTTACATAAACAAGCACAAATACATGATCTACCATACCATCAGCAAAAAAAACCCTGTTAGTATCCCTCTGGAGGAAAAGGGTGAGTAGGTTCACACCTTTCACAATCACTGTTTAGGCTATGCACAGATCACTTGATCACTGTCTACATCAATCATGAGTCTACCAGGTTTGTGTCTAGCAATACAGTTTACAGTTGTATTCATGTAAAGATTTATTACAGATATTCTGAAGCTAGGAAAACAGTGGCAAGAAATAACCTAGCTTTCCCTAGGTTTTATTTTTAGTTTTTCTGACACAGATGAGTGAAACGTGCAGTCGAGACAAATATCTAAATATATTTTTGCCCGTACATGAATAAATCCAGGGAACTTTGGATACAAGAGCTATCTTATTCTCCCACAACAAATATAGTCTCTCAGTTTTTAGGGTGTACTCAACATCATCATTGAGAGAAAGCTAATTACTAGTATCTTTCCCATTTGATGGGTAGAAAAGTAGCTTTAGAAAGTTGCATTCTTCTTTTATTTCAGAACCATTAAATGAGCTCTAGCTACCTAAGGTCAAAACTGTACTGAAGGCAAAACAAAAAATCGAAAACTTATACTGTGCTACTAAGAGTCAACTTCTGCAAATATATCTCAAGCTAAAACTAACAAGTTTTGTCTTTATTTGTATAATATTGTGGTAGCTACATGTTCATCAGTAACAAAAGGAAGTTAATTTTAGCAGCATAAACAAGTCCTTGATGTCTTTCCCAAACTTATAAAGGCAATTCCTGGGGGAGTTAGGAACTGAGCACAGGTTAGTGACCTTAACCACCAGACTCTCCTTTCTGACTAGTGGGACACTGAGAAGGAATCATGCAAAATTTCTGACGACTGTCAGTTTTCAGTTGACCTCAGTAGTACTTGAAGTCATGAGCATTCCAAAAGCCACAAACATAGTCTTTACAATGCTAAAGCCTAGTTCTGATAAGACTGTAGATGATTGTAACATCTTTCTTAAACTGTACCAAAAGCCAAGTTCTGAATGTGTTGAACATTATTCAGTTAGTTATGGTAGGTTTTTAATTTTTGTTCCTATTGCAATAACATCTGGAGGCCTTCATCAGGACCTGGCCTCACTGCCCCAATTCTGTGTAAGACACAACTTTTCTGAGTTATAGTGAATGAGACCCCGCAGACTTCATCATGTAAGAGGAGAGGAAGTGGGGACATGCTTCTGGCATCTGGGGCTGGCAGGCAACCAAGATGCTCTGGGATTGTCCGATGGGCATAAGTCCAGTCAGGAGAAGGGACGTAGCACAAGGCTGCAGCTGAAAATAAAATATTCTCGTCAGGCTGCTTTCACACGCAACCCCGTGAGGTGAAATACTCAGCTGCAATGCAGGCACATGACGTTTCTCCTGATCCGTGACCTCAGTTACTCCAGTGTGTACGTTTACAGAGCAGGAGAGAGGCCACAGCAGTGTTTGATAAAGACAAGAGGTTTGGGCTTCCTTGCTCGGGAGTGATAGGTGCCTCATGCTTTAGTGCTCAAGGTCTGACAGAGCTCACGTACAGACATGAAGCATGAAGTAAGAAGTCAGTCTCCATCCCACAAAGCTCAGAATCTGACAAAAGATTTAATACGTGGCTTAAGAAAACAAGGCAGGGGAGGGGAAAGGCTGACAAGTAGAAGGGGTATATTTATGTATGTAGCTGGGTGCTCAATTCACAGACATGCCCCCAGGCAGTCTATACCAGCAAACACAGCAGTAAGCTGTACTTGTAAATATATATTTTTGCTTACTCAAACTACAAACACTCATGACAGCTGGTAGAAGAGCAAGGATGGGTAGGAGGGAGGAGAGATTTTTTTAAATTTCTCATGAAGAAATAAATGTGTCAATCTCAAAACTGGTGAAGAAGTGTGCTGGCATCAAACCATAAAACAGTTCCTGTATGACACATACTGATAATCAAGGTTTGCTGTTTTTTTTTCACTGAATGATATTATTTCACAAAGCAAAACTGAAGCATTTTTGGCTAAGGGTCATATCCTCACAGTGATGCAAACCGGAGTAATGACACTAGTCAGTGATGCTATGCTGCAGAAGAACTGGCCATTTGGTAAAGTTCAGATGCCTATATCGTCAGATAAAAAAGGACTTCCAAGGCTTTTAAATACTTATCCCTCACATCCTTTGGACAATATTGCTGGTTCTTATGATTCCACTGTAATGATATTATCCTTCAGATCATTGACTTGCTAGTATCTAGCAATCAAATGAGATTGTCAGTTTGTAACAGCCATACCATAGGTCTCAGTCTCCCCAAATTCCTGAAAACATTTTGAATCAGAAACCTCCAATCAATTAAATTCAAACCGTGTGGAAGTAAAGTCTATTCACTTCAAAAAATTAAACAGTTTGTGTTTCTAAACATATTTTTTTTGTTTATTTCTTTTAAAGTCCAAGTCAAGCAAGCTGTTTTGATCTGTTGAATACAAAATATTTTCAGATGGTCAGCTTGTAAACTTTTTGACGTTGACTCATGTTTTTTCTTGCCAAAGTCATGACTTTTAACTCTTTGAGATTCCCTCAGCTTTTTGGATTCCTCTTCTCAATTTTAAATAGTACTTCAAACACCATTTGACTTCATCTTTGCAACTGAAACATGCTCCAGTGTTTTAAATTTTTTTAATCTTTTCTGTCCCAAGATTTAGCTTTAAGAAGTTACTACTTACTTTGTTTATTTGCTCTATGTATTTAATCCACTTTTGCTCTTCTATGTACAATTCTACTCAATATTGGTTCCTACTTTGTTCTCCTCAGCAGAATAGGTGACTACATTTTGATTTGGTGGGATTTTAAAAAAAAAATTCTTGTATTTCAAATGCATATCCCACTCTTATTTATGTTACAGAAGACTGATTAGTCAAGTAACCTTGTTTTCTGGGCTTAAACAGGCTGATAAGGTCCCGCAGTGTGCACAGAAAAGTTAGCATTGCAGTAGACATTTCTATTGAGTGTGAAGAAAGCTGTTCATGAGGTGCTTTGAACCAAATGTTCCATAGAAAAAACTCAAGATAATGATAAAGAACAGAAATACTCAAGAAGCAATTTGTGCCGGTTCTGATTCTTAAAGAATTCAAGCTGTAATAAAAGTGAGAAATCAAAGCGTAGGCTCTCTATACCATGGCATGCTGAGTTCAAAATTGAGATCCTGAAAAAGTCTGTGACAATAGCACAAGGGGCAATGATTTTAAACTAAAGTATGGTAAATTTAGATTAGGAAGATGTTCTTTACTATGAGAGTGGGGAAACACTGGAGCAAGTTTCCCAGAGGCCTTGTGGATGCCCCATCCTTGGAGGCATTCAAGATCAGGCTTGACGGGGTTCTGAGGAACCTGATCCAGTTAAAGATGTCCTTGCTCACTGCAGCAAGGTTGGACTAGATGACCTTTAAATGTCCCTTCCAGGCCAACATTCTATGATTCTGTGACTATATGATTCTATGACTCTATGGTCCTATGATCCTGACACAAATTTTAGCTTATTGATCTGAATTTATGTGAGAGAGCCAATTTGCATTCAAATGCAAGTCATGCACTATTTCTGAACATTACAGAAGTTATTCATTTGAAATCATGTTTGAGGGGATGTCAGACTACTGTTCCAATAAAAGTTACTAGGATATTAATACCAATTTCTTCTGTACATCTTAAATAACACCATTTTCAGCTTTGCATAGTTTTAAGTGACTATATATCAGCTCAAGAACTGGACTAGAGGTGTAAACTTCAATTGTTCCCTGATAACTTGTTTTATTTGCTACATTCGAAGCCTGGTCTCCTTTGTCCACCTGGACTAAAGTTTTCACAAACTTCTCCGGATCCAGAAAGTACCTGCTTAACAACATGGGGAGAGGGGTCTATATTTTACAGCATCTATTCCTCCCTTTGGAAGATGTTCTGCAGAGATGGCAGAGGGGAACTTTTTCTGCTATTGCTATTGGTCTGGTAGACTTCAGGAGGAACTGGGACCGTGACAGAGAGAATGAGGCAACAGTTGTGTACCACATACACCCAGAGCCTACAATGATGGTAGTGGGGCAAAATCTAGAAGTGCGTCTCCACGTCTTAGCAACACACAGCTGATCCTGTGCAATTTCCTGCAATCTCTGTAATACATGAGGCTTATGTAGTGATAAAGTCTGTGTTCCTAAGTCCCTCCTAATAAGTTTTGAACTTGGCCATTGTTGAGAGAGGTTCTTGAGGTGTTTGGCTTTTATGAGAGTCATGGAAACAGATGGCCAGAGAGAAAAGATGGGAGTGCTATTTTAGTGCTCCCACTGAGGGAAGTCAAGCCAAGAGAGAGAAACTTGGAGTCTGGTACTAGACAATCCACACGGCAGAAAAAGTTATGAACAACTGAGCTGCTGCAGGAGCTTCAGCTGCAGTTTGACTTTTTAGGAGACCAAAGGACCCAACTCTAGACACTAAGCTACATCAAGGCAAACTAATTATTGATACAACTCAAGGAAGTGTACCACTGCAGACTGATCTCAGCCATCAAGAGCTCAATGTGCAGTGTCTCAGCACGTTCAAACCCAGAAGCTGATCTGGCTGCTGCTTACATTGGCACATTTCAGTTTAATTCTCTTTTACACCACAGGCCTCCAGCAGGACTCAGGCAGGTCAGCTTGTCCTTTTGTCAGTTTCTCACCTGCAAAAGTGAAATAAGTGGAGCACAGTTCAGCTTCATAAGACTATCATGACTATAAAAATACAAAGTCACAAGTTTTATAAAGTTGGGGAGAACAGAAGGGGTTGTCTAGTGCCACAATTCTGCCAGTTCTGTCTGCAAGGAAAGCTCTCAAATGGGATGACAACAGATGACAAGAAAAGAGATTTAACTACAAACAGACTCGTGTCCTTTTTCAAGTGTAAGGTCTACAACACAGGAACTTTGCAGCAGCATGTCAGTGTCAGTGCTGTACAGGTATAGTTAGTTTGTCAGAGATTTTTATTTTTTTAAAAAAAGGAAACAAACCACAAACAAATATCAAAAAAAAAAACATTAAAAGGAAAATCTCTGTTGTAGTTCTGGCTTGGGCTTACAGATGAGCGTTTTCCAGGTTGACTTCATCAGCCCAGCGCTCCCTGTAGGCAACAACCACCAGAGGCTTGATCATGTACATATATATCAACCTTCCACAAGCTAAGTAAACTAAAGGACTAAAAATCCATTTTTGCCAGGACAGATTCAGAGAGTCTTCTGCCCATGTGATTGTGTCACAGCTGAGAAGAAGTAGCGAACTACCTGACTGATCCTGCTATAAAACAGTGCATTTTTGAAATAGGCTTGGTCAAAATTTGGTGCAACTTTTCTACATGTTCATTTTAAAAGTGTTTCTTTGGTCTTTTTTTTCCACCAGTAGGTCAAGCACAAGTTAAAGTGTTAGCAAGCAGATTAACTCACTGAAAAGCCATTGCATCAGGATTATAATTTGAATAGTTGAAGAACGTGAATATTGGGAGAACAGAATTTGGGAAGAGAGAGGCCCCCTCTTTTTACACTAGTGCTTGGTTTGCATAAGTTTGATTGTGTCAGCTGCAGTGGAGTTTCCCCCAGTCAAAACTAGTCTTAGAGTAACAGCAAGAATTTTTTTAATTAACTAGTGAACTGAGCACTCTGAACAATTAAGTGTATATTTTTCTTAGACAGAAACCTGATGGGAAGGCATAAAGAAAATAATGCTTGTGAAGATATTAAATGCAATTTATTTCAAGAAAAGAGTATCAAAGGAAGTATTTGCCCAGGAAGAAATTTATGTTGTATGCAAAGCGTGGAAAAATACATGGGAAGACACTGTTAACAAACAAAATCATCTTTGGCATCTACTCCAGAACACAGCAACAAAGAAAAAGAAGATAATAAGCTTCTGTGTTGCATTATGTTAAAAATTCACTTGAATGAAAGCAAGTAGTATAATAATGAACTGAACCAGAGTGCACTGGTCAATTAGATGTAGAACTTAAGGGAGTTTATAATAGCAACACTTACAAAGAAAGACTTGGTTGGACTTATTGTTATGGAAAGGGGAAAAAAGTTGTGGTGAGTTAAATGACACTTATAAAATAGAAGGATCTGCTCAAACTGATCCAGATCATTCCTTCACAGCAGTAAGACCTTAAAATTAGGTCATGGGGATGAAAGGAGAATTTAGCCTAAACTATTTCATACAAAGGCTATGTGACATATGGAACATGTTACCCTGAAGAGTAACTAAAGTAAGGAACATGAATGTTTTCAAGTAAGAAAATGACAGGGAACTGCATAAGGAAATTTCCAACCATGGAAGCTCAAAAGGAACACAGTTCTCATTTATTTACGTATTTATTTAGGGTAGTCAACCATTATCTGCATTCTAAGGGGAGATTATGATAAGCTTTCTTTCTTCTTTCCCCGTTCCTAAAGGTGGTGTTTGTGGGATTTAGTTTCTTTTATTTCCATTAGAAGGGCTGCAGTTTTGCCTTTCTGGAATACAAAAGACAAGAGCTAATAAAATCTTAGTGGATATGCATCTTCTTTCAATATGTAATAGTTTAAAATCTTTATTATTTGTATTCTCTTTTTATACAGAATACAAAAGACAAGAGCTACTAAAATCTTAGTGGCTATGCATTTTCTTTCAATATGTAATAATTTAAAATCTTCAGTATTTGTATTCTCTTTTTATTTCACTAAGAGTTTTATGAGTGTGAAGGTTTTTTGGTACAAAATAGACACTTATTTTTATGTATCTGGAAAAAACTTCGTGTCCTGAAAATGTTCTCAAGGCTTAGACTGTTTAGAATTACACACCAATAAGCAATCACCAGAATAAGCAGTGGCACAATTTGTGATGGTAGTGCTTGTCCTATCCTGCCATACTTGAGATCCTTGAACAAGTTCCTACTCAAACTCCTTGATAGGTATCTCACACACTGTCTCTTGCTCTACGCATTGGACTAAAGAGGTGAGGTGCTTTTATTTTTTAATCACTGTATATTGAGTGCCTACCTTCAAGGACTAAAGTAGAAAAAAACAAAAGCCAAAACCAGGCCAAAATTGCAACCTCTCATCTGAACCCTTTCATCCTGTAGGAGAAACCAGGTTTCAATCACAGCCTCGGAATGGGTAATTTACAGTTATGCTGATTTACCTCACCTGACACAAAGCATACCATTTAGACAACTCAACACACATAGGCAGGATGGATATTTGCCTTCAGTATGCACACTATAAAGGATTTAAGCTTAATCCTTAGTGATGAGAGGGATCTAATTCCCTTAACACAGCTGGGGGGGTTTGGAACTGAAATTGGAGGAAAATGTTGAAAATTACTGTAGAATGAAAATTTCTCTTCAGTTAGAAACAATCAAAATTGAGAGACTATTGTCTTTATACTGTGAATAAAACTCTCTTTTCCACTGACAAAAATCAAGTTAGGAAGAAGGCAGCGAAATTAGAAAATGGTTTTGTGGAATCATACTTGCAGTTTAAGGTATTTATTTCCTTAGAATGTACACAAGCAAATCCCCTTACTTGCAGTAATATTATTTTCTTCCTTTCACCATCTGAACTAACAAAACAGATTAGTCCAAGTTTCACAGCATACTTAAGGGAAAGGAATAAATTTGGAGAAGTTATGATTTTAGCTTCAATTTGTTTATAGAATACAGAAAGAGGATGAGAAGAGTCTGGTTTTACACTTTTGTTCAGAAATTTCCATATGCTTTCTTCCTTCACTTTTGTTAGAGTTTTGACATTCTAAACAGAGTCAAATTTCTTCTAATTTATACCAAGGTAAATCTGAAGTAGCACCACTTAAGTCAAAAGAGTTATTTTAAGTCTAAACAAGCAACTTTATCAGAAGACATAGAAATGTTTCTTAAATTCCTCCAATTTATTTGGAATAATGTTGATTGTGAGCATTAACACCCGACCCGTTCCCTATTGGATTTCCTCATAACATCTTAACAGTACTGACATTAGTTTAAGAGAAAACTGAGCCAGGTCAGACACTATGCCAGATTATGACCTCAGTTATATGAAACTCAGTCTACAGTCGCCTGCTTTCTGCATGACCAAAAGCAGAATTTGTCCTTGAGCTTTAATTTTTAAGTGTTGTATATATCAAATTGTCTCCAAGCATAATACCATCTAATAATTTGAAATGAGGATAAATGTTCTTTGCAATTTTCCTTTATTTCTAGCACTCCCAAAATATGTCTTGTCTTTTCTAAATAACTCCACCACAGCATTTTGCTTCTAAATCCAACCTCTGCACATGCACTCGAGTTCCATAGTCCAGATAATCTGAATCCCCCAATCTTGACCTCACAGGTTGTCTTCTGCTTTCCACTTAGTTATATTGCAATCAAAGCAATATTGAAAATTCAAAATCACAGACCGTACCCCCATATATCAGCTAACAAGTAAGAGGTCTTCATGACATGGTCAAGGAAAACATTTCTGAGGCTTGATGTGCTTTCAGCCCAGAGGTGTAAGTCTGGAGTGAAATGATAGGAGCATGGGACAGAAAAGGGCTATGTGTGTACCTTTCACTGGGAGGGCACAGGAGATATTCCCCTAGTGTGTGCAGGTTTCCTGTGAGTTCCAGCCACAGGAGAAGTTGTCTTTCATTAGGAAAGTCCTTTATTTCTGCTCATAGCTCAGCAAAGTTCTTTATGATCACATTGTCAAAAAGGCTTGAGAATTTATTAGCCCCTTTACATCCAGTTATCTCAAGATGTTGACTGACCCCTCACCTTTAGTAAAGAGTTTCCCCATATGTTTGCCTCCCAAAAGTTCCTAAGGATGTGATTTCTTTGTTTTGTTTTTGCAGTGGGCTCCCTTCCATATTTTCTAGCAACAGGCTGAGATCAGGTTAGGAAGATGCTGATCTTTCACAGGTTCCAGTGAACGTGCTCCCCCATTTTCTAGCACTGATAATATCCTACATCATTTTAACACGGGCTTAGAACTCATAATTCTGACAGAACATACTTGCTAGGTTAAACTCACCACACATGGCCAGGGCCAGTACCTAGTCAGACAGGAATGTAAGAGGGAGGAAGGACTGTCCCTCTCTCTTCTCCCAGCTTTGCTCCCATAACTTTTCAAGTTCAGCTTGCTCAATGATGCCTGCAGCAAGAAGAGAGGGGACTGCTCACCCATCACTCCCTGCAGAGAGGAAATGGATGGAGAGGGAGTGTTAAGATGACAGAAGTGCAGAGAGCCCAAGCTTCACCCCACTCTGCTTCCTCGCTAGCCAAAATAGCTGGCTGGGAGTATGGGAGAGTAAATTGCACCACAGGAAAAAAAAAAAAAAGGAATGAAGTAATTGACTCTTGTAGCAGAGCAAAGGGAGTACGTGTGGTGGTGGGGGAAAGATAGGGAGGAACTGTGACTCTGACTCACAATATATTCTGTACTCTGCTCCTGGGGAGATGCAGCTGTGTATCTCCCCTTGTATAGGCTACACTGTAAAGTTACACCATTGTCCAAAGTAAGCATCCCTAATTCTCCCACTTCCTGAAGAACAACAGCATTTGGCTCCTTTTTAATCAGGGATTTCTACTGTGCAAATTGAAGTCTAGGACTAGGCTTTTCCTATGTGCAGAATTAAAAATCTCTCCCTTGATTGTTTTGTTGGTTCCTGGGGAAAACTACTGAACTGTTACAGTCGATTTACATTGGCCTAATTCTTTGCTAAGGCTGATTCCAAGTTGTTCTTAATTCCTCAGTGCACCTTAGATCTTCTATATGAGTCAACCATGGACGCCTTTGGCAATGTTTCTCACATCCTTTTCCTACCCTTCTTACTTCCCAGTTACTTTTGAGTTCACTAGAGTAAGGACTGTATCCCTTCTCTGCCACATCAATAGGAAGAAACATGTCATGAAAATACTTTTGATTTTGGTCAGCTGCCTCAATGGACTCTCGTTGGGGCCAGCAAGTTGCTGGGGAGAGGCTAGTCCAGTGGGTACAATCAACACAGCCTAGACCTCACAAGAGGCAGGTCTGAATACCCACTTTCATTTTCTTCTCACGTGACCTTGGGCTCACGTAACCTTGGAAAAGTCACATAACCTGTCTGTGCTTTAGTTTCCAAGATGTAAACCAACCGCAAAAGCACTTGATCACGAAAGTCATTCTTAATTTTGAAAAAATAGCTTCAGGCTGCAGCATTATCACCCCTGCAGCAAGACTGCCAGCAGCCTTCGCTGACCTTCTTTTAGCTCTCACGCATTCACAGCATCTGGTCCTGCAGTGAGGATTATGTGTTCAAGCATACCTTGCCTCTAACATCAATGAATACCTGATATCTCACAAAAGGAGTAAACTCATACAGCAGCATCTCCACAGACTGTATATAACATGAAAGTCAATCATCCAATGATGTAACTAACCTTTGTAGTGACCAGATGTCAGTAGGATTCTTTCCTGAAATATATCAAGTATGTATACAACAAGAGATATACAGAGGTCTGTTAAAAAATTACTGTTTTTATTTCTGGTTCATGTACCCTGAGAATTACTCTATTTTTGCCCTTCTATAGATAAATTTTCATAACCAGAACTTTTTCAGTAAAAAGAAATTTTCTGAAAAGGCACACTAGTTATTGACTGTATAAGGAGAGGCAAAGCCAGCTGCTGTACATCTCATTTGTCTCCTTCCCATGCCCAGTTTAAAACGCTGCTTTTCTATCAAAAATCTGGAGATCATATGCCTGGCAAGAGACAGCATGTGTTAAAGTACTCCCAGTTCTAAAATTCTTCTTTCGGAGGTTTTTTGGCAACGAGGAGGGGCGAGGCATTGTGGATCAACAGCAAAATGGCATCTGGATTGAAAGAGAAGAAAAAACACCGTGGTTACCAAAAAACAAGGCAGTTTTCAGATGAGCTTCGGACCCAGCAGAGGTGCAGAGCCTGCATTAGAGCAATAAGAAAATAAAGGTGTCACACTTTGACTTTGGAAGAGAGGTCGCAGTTCTGCAGATTGGCAGACACTTGGGTTGCAGTTTAGCAGAGCATTCAACCATGAGCTTAACCATGAGGAATGTGCATTTCAGTCGGACAACTCACAAGCTTAAAAATCATACATGGTGTTCGACTGCAACTAGAATACTTTCACCATCCCTGAGCATTAATCCCTAAGTATAGTCGAACTCATGTCAAAGTGTAAACTGAGAGTTAAAATTAGAAAACTTCTGTGTCTGGAGGAGGACTGCATACTGGAAATTTTATGCACATGAACATTCATGAACTGGGGAACTCACAAGCAAAGTTCCACTTCAGGCAAATTCTCACAAGGAAAAAAATGCAGAGTAGCTAGATTTACCGGAACAGTCTTTACCCTCAGGACAGGCCTACATGTAAACAATTTGTTATAAAGTAATGCCAATTAGTAGAACGACTTTTGTCTCTAAATGGGCAATGACTTTTTTAAAGATTCAGACACAATGGGAAAAAAAGCAAGTCTTTGATGAGCAAGCATTATATTTCTGAGGTCTTTTCCATAAAAAGGATTTGGGGTCTCACTGTGCAGCTAGGAGCAGATCCAGGGGAGGTGCTGTAATTGTGCTGTGTAAAACTGAGAAAGGTTCTTGGGAGAGGTGATGTCTCGTATTGGGACAGTTTATTTAGATTGTCAGAATAGAGAAGTTTTTGGGCATATAAGCTTGTTTTAATTTGAAAGTTTGCATTTTTTGCAAAGAAGCAAACTTCTGAACTTCCGTTTCCCCCCAAAAAACCTTACTGTTTTTATTAGAACTATGACTCCTTTTCTCTGAGAATTATATTAAAAAATATAATTTTAAGCTGGCTGAACGCCAGAAATTACACCTGTTTCAAGACCACGGAAAACGTATGAATTAAATACTTCAATGTTAATTTGTCACTACAGTCCTGATGAAAATGCTTCAGTTGTATGAAGCATGCACGATAAAATAAGGCTCAAACATCTCTAGTCACATTGCCATTCCCCCCCACTCCTAACTGTGCAAAAGCTTTGTCCAATTCACGCTAAACTCAATGAGGTTCTATTGGTGGTTTTAAAGTATTTGGATCAGGCCTCAAGTCCTGTTTTGAGAACTCTGCCTCAGAAGTTTTACACCCAAAAGCCTAACAAGTCTTTTCTGTTTAGCAGCTCATGAATGTTTGAGGAACAGGGAGGGGCAATTCAGAAAGCAAACTTTGATTCACGAAGCGACCTTGGATGCATTTCTGTAAGGCTTTAAAGAAACCCAAAGTCATGAGCTTTTTCAAAGGAAACACAGGTGCAGTTTTGGATTAAATGGAAGGAGGCTTCCCCATGAAGCCTCTCACACCGTGGCTCGCTGCAATCCCAGTCCCACGGGACAGAGCTGGGATGACAGTGACCCACATGTTTAGACACAACGAGGTTTGTACCCAGTGCTTGGGAGAAGCTCTCAAGCAGCAGTGCTGTTTCTTCTAAGTCAGCGATACCTCAAAAAATTGACTGGGATTTCTAAGAAGCAGTGTTGCCTTCACACTGTTCCGATTCTCAAGGCAAATATCTATATTCAAGGGTCACAACAGAGATGTCAGGAAAACAACAAAATGTGTTTTGTTTTATTTCTCAACAGAAATATCTCAGGTTAGCATCAGGATTTTTATATATTTTTAAGTTAATTTATTTCTAACCAAGTTTCATTTCTAAGTAACATTCCCTTATTACCATATTTCTCTTTCCTTGTGTGTGTGAGTTCTATCTGTACACATAAACTAGGTTTAGGGATGCAAGATTTTTTCATACTGAGACTAATATTTTTGAAGCTGTGACTGTTGTTTCCCACTGTTTACTTTCTTCATTTACTATTTTCCTTCATATAAGGAAAAAGGAAGGTGAAAGGTTTTAAAAAAGGTGGGAGAGGCAGTTTTCAGTTTCTAAACCAAAACACAACCCCTTTTGTTTTCAGTGTAAAATCGAGAAAAATAAAGTTCTTGAAATTCACAGTTTGAAATAGTTTTCTTCTTGAGTTTACTAACATCAGAAAAACTAAAAAGTGGTGTTTGAAAAATATCTCTTTTTAATCTACATTTTTTTCCTACAAAGTGAGTTGTTCAGTGGGAATGTAAATGTAAAAACACATCAGACCATCCTACATCACAAGGTCTCTAGAAGGCTGATCTTTCATAGCCTAGTAGGAGAGGGACGGAAGTCTGATAGTCTGAGAGATGTTTCTCTTTCTCCTCCTGTCATGAAGTTAGACAAAACTTACCTCTGGCATTCAAAACCAGAATGAGAGCAGTTTGTTATAAACATGAACTATTTCACCTTAATCTTTTTCATTACTTCCCTTGCTCTTTCCAGAAGGACACACCAAATATTGTTATGCCTCTGACATACCCAGAGGCCAGGCTTGAACCCCGCAGAGTTGTGGGGAGGTGAAAGAAGTGAGTTTAATCTAGAAGACTGCTCTCAACCTCTCAACTTCAATTATGGAGAGCTTAAGCCCTCAAAACAGCTCTCTGATGAAAATAAAAGGAACAGCAACTATTGCCTGACTTTAATACAAAACAATTAATCAGCCCTGGTTGAGCCAAAGTAGGTCCAGGTTGACTTGAAAGGTTAATGGATCTTCAAACTGTTTTAAAAAAAAAAGACTTAGATGGCGTTTCAGGGCTACAACGAAACACGAAACCAGGCCTCTTCGGTGTGGCTTTTGGCTTCTTAGAAACATCTTGCAGAGCTTGAAAACTGCTTTTGATGATCAGCCTAACTTCCCTTTCCTTAGCTTAATCCCATTTTTCCTGATTGCACTCCTTTGCCTCACCCTAAAGTGAATGCTTTCTTTCACCAGTTCTTAAACTTTCCAGATCTTTGCACTGGGTTTTCTGTAATGCCCTTTCTGTCAGTTCATAGTAAAGACTTGCATGTTTAAGGCAATTTACTCAAAGGTCAGTTATATAACCTGTCTAGTCGTTTTTGCTCCTCTTTCTTAATTTTTTTTTGGTATGAAAATACCTTCCAGCTTTCAAGAAGCTTTCCCATTTTTTTCTGCTGTGCTGCAAAAAGCGGTAATTCCTTCCTAGCTCTGCAATGCAATGCTTCAATATTTGCATTTATTGTATACCGTGCCTTTCCAAAGTTTTAGATCATTCCTGAGTTTGATCAGGTATCACTCCTTTCTAAATTTCTTTTCCCTCTGTATATCGTTGCTCAGTACCAATATTCTCCAAGCATACTAGCTTGTAATTTCTATTTTGACTTTAATTTTGATGGTTTTTACCAATAGTTTGTGGCTCCATCTCCCCAAGAGAGATTGTATTTCTCTTTACTCACTGCTGTTTGCATCCCCTCCACATTCAGCTGCAAATTTAATTTATTTGCTGCTTGGCCCTGCCACTATTAACAAACATTAATGAAAAGATTAATTAATACACACACAGTTCAAAAGATCCACGACCATGATTTAGTTCTGGTGCTTTTTATTCTTTAGTTTGCAAATACTTCTCAAAAGAAAAAAAGAAAAAGACAAATGAAAATCTCTGGGCATATCTTTTGGTTTTGTATAATTACCACAGATCTAGTCAAGTCATTGGAATTTACCGATTTAGCTAAGGATATGACCTTTAGGTTTCTTGTTACTTTGGACAGTTTTCAGAGCTACACAGTGAATATTGTGTAGAAAAACTTCAGCTTTTGTGCAAATTGATTACCCAAATGTGGCTTTAATTCTTTGTCATATCTAAGATGTGGCTGACTGATCATTTCAGATGGCGTTGTTTTTATTTCCTTGCATTTCATACTTGTTGTTTTTCAAACAGACTTCCACGCACCATGGACTTTCCCACTCCACCCAGTGCAACATGAAAACCCTGAATTGCAGCAGACTACCTGTATGACCTTGCAAACATCTGACTTCTGTGTATTCCAGTTCCTGTTCTTTAAAATGGGAGCAATGGCAGCCCTCCTAATTTGTTGGTATTAACCAAGACAAATGCTTAAGGAGTGCTCAAATATCAGTGATGTGAGAATGGTAAAAGAAAACAGAGGATGATATACACTGAAAACCTTTGTGGAAATATACCTATTAAGACACCTCGTTACTCTCAGAACAGACAGGCATCTCCTACCCAGCACGCAGGGCATTGTACTGCTATGCAATTGTCCTGTGTGTGGGGAGAGGAATTCTTTATTTTTCCTCTCTTTGTAGGGCAATGACAGTCAGTTTTTGGAGGGAGAAAGCAAAGGATGTCAAGGGTATCAGGGTACCTAGGGTAATAAACCCTAAACACTATTCTGTAGAGTTCCTTACTTGCAGATGTGGAAGGCAATGAACAAAGTTTCTGACTGGACCAAACTGCTCCAACGAATCAGAAAAATCAAGATCTCAGCCTCCCAAACCCTTATTCTGATCTTCTCAATGCACAGATTCGTTAGTCAACTGGTTAGTGCAAAATTATACCATGGCAGTTGGGGCAGAGACAGGCTGGTGTGAATACCATGTCACAAAGACATCAGTGAAGAAAGAAACTAAAACAGAAAAAGACCTAGCTGTGACTGAGAGAAGCCTGCCTACTTCTGTAGCTGATTATAGACCTGGGGAGGTAGCTAATACAGCTGATATTGTCCTGAACATCATTAATAATCAAGTCCCTTGGTGGGATTGCTAGAGGATGCTGGGGAGTGTCAAATGTCTCCAGGGGGATCTCAAGTGCCCTGAACTCCAGACAATGTTGGTGGCAGGGGAGTAAGGTGCAGGGCCAAAACCTAACAGAATTAACTTTGCACAAAGTGTGAGAAGCAGCTGCTGTTCCAAGTAATGAGGTAATCACTGAGGAACTGCTCCTGACCTTTCTCTTGGAAACAGGCAGGTATATGTAAGGAGATCACATACTGATCTCTGAAAAGATATACGTGTGGAAAGATCAAATGTAGACACTCATGAAGTTGCAGTCAGATGTGGCTGAAATAAATTGATGTTGCTCCTGTTCTACACAGCGCATTTCACTGTTCAGAAAAAAAGATTGCTCCTCGCAGCAGATGTATTATCACAACACTGTCCTTGACAAAGATGTCACCAGTCGGGAAAGCTTTCCTCAATTCCTAGGGGAATCATCGTCACAATGAAATTCATAAACAGTATTGTAGATTGGTTTGAAGTGCAGATGAGGTTCTCATACATGGGTCAACAGCTGTCTTGCTGTGCGTTGCTCAAGCAGTGTTTTAAAGAGGAAAAGGAAATGTCAGTGACTCGGTAGGCTGAACTCGATTTCCATAAGAGATTAGGTATATACCATTCACTGGAGGCTATTGGGGCTCAGTGCTCAGATGTGTCTTTTCTTTTAAAAACTGTCTTGAGTAATGCATGATTAAAAGCAACTGACCTCCTGAACAGGTTATGAAACTTTGGTGTCCTCATCCTCAGATACAGTGTGTGCACTCTGCAGCCCATCTGCAAGAGGAATGCATTAGTTTCAAATTCCTTGAGTCTAACTTACAGTTTGATTAGCCCTGAGGATGGGGGGGTTAACACTTAAAGCTGCCATAACTCAGTCCCGCTTGATTTTGTTTCAGAATGCTCAGGCTTCTTAGTGGGTCTGGTTCTTGTGAAAGCTTTAGCTTCAATCTGTATGTGTTGAAATTTCTGTATGTTCAGAAGTGGAAATGTTCAGGGAGGCCATAAAGTCTCTGGAGACATTCAGCACTCTACAGCAATCTACTTTAATAAATCCTTCTAGAGGCACATGTTGTACAAATAGTTGATTATTATGCAGTGCAGATTTCCATATCCAATCATTCCATACTGCTATATTTCTGAATACTTAGAATACAGTGATATTTTTCTTGTTATGTACCTTTACACTATCCCCCTAAGCACAGAGGAGAAGGGTTGCATTTCTTCTCAACATAGTTATCAGGATGAGGGAATTAACAGTGTTCTGCTACTTATTACTTTCTTTGAGTTTGTGAAAACAGCGTTTAGCAAGCAATGAGAATCATTACACTGTCGTCTTTGGCAAAAGCCTGGATAAGCTGTCAGCCACCACAAATGATCATTAGTTGCTTGGTCTGAAGAACAAAAGCTGTTCTTAAATTTTTCAGAAAGTGCCAAATACTTCAAGCTGACTTACATAAATCATGTCGGGTATTACAATGCTGAATGTAAAATTCACCAGTCACTTTTCCTTCTATTCCAGTTCCTCTTAGCAATGACTTAAAAGTAAATACTTAGTATCTCACAGTCCTAGGATTTCATTATTTTCACAGACCATATTAAATGGCACTTCACTCTTCAGCTCTGTAGACTGTTCAGAATCTGATCAAAATTAAGCAATATAGTTTACTTGGAGTTTGGGTTTGGTTTTTTTTTTTAAAATCACCACAAATGAAATAAAGATAAAAGCTCTCGAACATCATGCAAAATGTTGAGCCTGAAAAGAGCACTTTCTGAAAAGAAAGTGATTTGTTGGAGTCTATTTAATTTATTGATGGAAGCAAGAGGTAAGCCTATTTGCTCCTCCCAAATTTAGTCCTTCCCTGAGACACCTGGATTAGACAGCATTAATACCCTGCTGACACCACAGTGACAGGCAGGAATATCAACCATTAAAATAGAGTAAAACTAAGCTACTATGGCAAGTAACTTTGCAATGCTTGAGCTTTTCTTTTCTAAAGTGTTTGCTTTTGCCCACTGTGCCACAAATATCAGCAATCTCTAAGTCAGACTTGTGTAATATAAATTAACAGTTCTATGCCATGATTTGATATGTGCTCCTACAAATCCTCTGGACCATTCATAATGCCTGATTTTCACTTAGTTCTGCTTCTTGCTTTAAGACTATTTTTTGTCTCTGTTGTTACATTCACAATCCTTTTTGAAAGTCAGAGCGGTATCTCCAAATAATGGGCACTACTGCTCTGCAAAGGGACCAATTCAAAGAGACTAATAGGTCTTCCTACCTCGATGTTGAGCGCTTTTCAAAATTACACATAGTAGAGCATTTTCTGCCTGCATTAAAAGGCTGATTTGAGAGCCATGTTCTCCCCGCCCCTCTTTAATTAGCTCTAGCAAGAACTCAGATCATCAAAGATGAGTCCTGGTATCTAGAAGGGCACAGAATAACACAGCACAATAGCAGAGCTGGTCCGAAGCTTTTCAGCATCTCAGGAAAAACAGCTTTCTGGAATATGTCAGCAGCCATTGCTGAACTCCCAAGACACATAATTTAGGATTTGGGTGACACAAGAGGAGAGAGACAGAAAACAGGGTGGATATCCCAGGATTAAGACAGTGTCAGGCTGCTAATGTCCACCTTAGGTAGCTGTCTACTCTCTTTGTGGCATAGGCACAAAGTTGGACGAGTAGTCTACCATGATATCCAGTCACTATTGTGTCCCCAGACAAATGATGAGTTCACCATAAACAGGAATCCAGAGAAGGTGCTGGATCAGTTTTGGATTCGCGCTATCTAAACTGTTCTAAAACAACATAGTTTCTAGGACAGGTATGTAGTATCTTCTGCTATGATTATACTGGTTCAAATGGATGTGTCATTATATCCAATATATACTGAAGACCTATGTAAGTCATGGACTGTCATACACTTTGATGCTGACTAGGCTGTGTGTCACAGCTGACCTGACACCTTGTCGAAATAGAAACTGATTCAGGTGCCAGGACTAATACTCTAGCACAAGCAGATATCAGGCAGATATTGAAAGCAGTCACCAATTAAGGCCTTTTTCATTTGTATCTACTGACATTACTTCAACTAATACTGGACTAGGGAGCATGCTGCTGGGTTGTGGTCTTGTTCTGAGGTTCACCATGGAAATGCTTGCTTATGCCTACATGGGGCTCAGTCCCAGGCCCCAAACACTGTAATTCAGTTTGTAGTTTCTGTAGGAGTGTAAATAGTATTATGTCCATTTCCAGAACTATTCACCATACTTATTTGACTACAAACAATTCACAAAGACAGCCAAAACTAAACCTTTTCAGGGATTTACATGTGGAAAATTTCAAGAAGAACCTTGAAGAACAACAAAAAGATCTCATGGTCATCATCTAACTGGAAGAAATTTGGCTTGAACAAGAACTGTCTTTGTACTTGAAATGAATAATTTTAATTTTAAGATATTTTAGTGAGAGAATAGAATAATTCATGTGAAGGACTAAATTTTGGGGGCATTTTTATAATATTCTCCTAAAGGCTATGAGCTATTGCTGCTTGTGCTGGAGTGGCTTCTGCTAAGGTTCGTACAAGCCTGTGCCCCAGAAGCACAGTTAGGTTAGCTAGGTCAGTCTTCTCTTAGACAGAATAACTCTGTTGAAATCTTGACTCAGAAGACAAGTCTCCTTTTTAGATAACTTACTCACTGGACTATACTGAGTAAGCACTATTTCTGCTTTGTGAATTGCATTGTGTAACCTCTGAAGAATGTCCAGAAACATCAGAATGATTTGCTTTGAAAAATATGAAAACATAAACATTGATGTTTTTACATTTTCCTTTCCCTTTTATCAATTTAACAACACACAAAAAAAAGTTACAAATTGCAAATTATCTTCAATTTAAAGAGGCACAAAGGTCCATTTTGTGTAAAGAGCCATTTATCAAAAGCAATATTGCCCAACCCTACAAATCAATACAATTTTAAGTTGTCTTATACTCAAAATAGAGGCAAGACCATAAACCAGCTGCAGTTTCCCGATAGTGCCCGTTTTTCCTAGCTAAAATAGTGCCTTAGGAATATTCTGAGGTACTGAATTTCATGGATAGCCTGACATTTTCAAGTCATGGGCCATTGAACACACCACTTATGAACCTCCTAGATGTTTGCACTTTCTTTCCAAATTTTGCACCTTGAAACGTTTCAGAAAAATGTAAAGATTGGTTCTAAAACATTTTTCTTGTGCAGTAATAATTTGTCAAGTACAAATCAAACTACAAGTCAAATTTCAGAGCAGTTTAACATCCTTCCCACCAAATCTGCAGGACATGTTACATTAGGTTCAGAAAAATAATTGTAAATGCTTCTTTCAACTAACCCTGTTAATGTCATGGACAGGAAAAATATCTTATTTGAGCTGCTCTGATTCTGAGGTCCCCAGACCCTCCTTTTTGTGTGCAATATGACATTAAAGAGAGTCTGCAGGAACTCCAGTCTTACTTTTCCCACCTCATCACCTGCTCCAGTTTGTGTATTTTGCTAGTGCCACTTAGTTTTGAGACTAAGCAGAGCAATGATTACATGCAGCTGCATGTTGGCATGAATAACGCTTTCAGCTTTTGAGCAGAGCATTGTCAGAGCTTTGCTCACCATCCTGTAGACTTGTGTGTCATACAGCGTGTGGGCTAGCTCTTCTGAGTGCTGTAAGAAATCTGCTGAATGACGTCTGGTTTATAATGTTTTTAGTGTTTTCAAAGCAAATAATTTACTGAGGGAAGACCAAATTGCACAGGAAGAGGTCCTTTTGTACAGAATGGTCCAGACTCTGAGACCCATCTACATTAAGCTAATATTTATTTAGGTATGACAGTAATTGTATGGTAAGTGAAAATCTTAGATTTTTTTTTTCCCCAAAGCATAACATTGCTGCAAGCAACAGTCTAGATTTAGGTGAACTCATAGTGTGACAAACTGAGAATGGAGAAAACACATTTCTTGTCCATAAAAGGACAGATCACACATCCACAGAGGGTAGCTCTGATTTTGCTGCAGTTCCAAACTATGAAGTGGGGACTCACTGTTGCTAAAAGGAGTTTTGCTTAAAGTGGATACAGGAACTCTCAGTAAAACATGTTTCTTTTTTTCTTTGTCTTCTTAAACAGAAAAATAGTTTGCCCTATTTAAACAAAAAGAGATGATGTTTTAAAGTGAAAATTTTTCTGTTCAGGAGGTCTGATTTTTCCACCATTTATTCTGAGAAAAACACAGAGTACCCAGAGTGTCACCCGCAGGTCGAGTGAGATGATCCTTCTTCTCAACTCAGCACTGGTAGGGCCACATCTGGAGTGTTGTGTCCAGTTCTGGGCACCCAAGTACAGGACAGACATGGACATATAGGAGAAAGTCCATGAAGATGATTAAGGGAAAAGGCTGTCTGATGGGTGGAAGTAAAAAAGACGGAGCCAGGCTCTTCTCAGGCATGTCCCATGAAAGTACAAGAGACAATGGGCACAAACTGAAATATAGGAAACAGTACTGAAACATGAGATTCCTTACTGTGAGGGTGGATAAACCCTGGAACATGTTGCCTAGAGGGTCTGTGGAATCTTCATCCATGAAGTTATTCAAAACCTAACAGGTCACAGCTCTGGGCAAACTGTCCTATCTGACCCTGGTTTGGGGGCCGGTTAGCTCAGCGGTTTGAGCACGGTGCTGACAACAAGGACCAACACCGAAGTTGTGGGTTCAATTGCCGCTCGGTCCCCATGTGTTGCCAGGTCTAGTTGAGAGGTGACGTCCCTGCCCAAAACAGGGAGGTTGGACTAGATGATCTCTAAGGTCCGTTCTAGCCTATGCCATTCTATGATTCTATGATCTGAGGATCCATCCAGCTGCATCTGCTCCATTTGCTGTAACTCTGTGCCTTTGTCGCAGAGTGCTAGCAGTTTGTCTCGTGGTGGATGTGTTTGTAGTGCAGGAAAATCAAGTCTGAGACTGTTCTGAGTGATGCAAACCAGTAATACAAGCAGGGCTTACAACATGGTGTAAAAGTGCTCTAATACGAGTTTAGGGTTTTCTCCTTCAGTCCAACAGTTTTATAAAATAGATGTGTTTAGAGATTAATAGCTTGCTTCTATGAGTTAGTATTTTAGATTGAAAATAATTTCATTTAAATATAACTGCAAATACAACATATTCAGGTATCCTCCTTAGAAAGATGGTCACTGTTCTCAACTATAGAAACAAGATGACAGAAAGACTTAAAAAAAAATGACAATAAGGCCAAATGCCAGGTCCTGCACTTTGGCCACAACAACCCCCAGCAGCGCTACAGGCTTGGGAAGGAGTGGCTGGAGAGCTGCCAGGCAGAGAGGGACCTGGGGGTGCTGATAGATGTCTGACTAAACATGACCCAGCAGTGTGCCCAGGTGGCCAAGAAGGCCAATGGCATCCTGGCCTGTGTCAGGAATGGTGTTGTCAGCAGGAGCAGAGAGGTGATCATGTCCCTGTACTCAGTTTTGATGAGGCTGCACCTTGAGTTCTGTGTCCAGTTTGGGCCCCTCACTACCAGAGGGACATTGAGGTGCTGGAGAGGGTACAGAGGCAGGCTACCATGCTGGTGAAGGATTAGGAGTGTATGTCCTATGAGGAACAGCTGAGGGATCTGAGGCTGTTTAGCCTGGAGAAGAAGAGACTGAGGGGAGACCTTATTGCTCTTTACAACCACCTGATACGAGGTTGTAGCAAGGTGAGGCGAGAGATAGGACAAGGGGAAATGGTTTTAAGTTGCACCAGGGGAGGTTCAGGTTGAATTTTAGGTAGAATTTCTTTACTGAGAGGGTTGTCAGGCATCGGAACAGCCTTCCCAGGGAGATGGTTTTCACCATCCCTGGAGGTGCTTAACAAACAGGTAGATGTTCTGTTGAGGGACATGGTTTACTGGTGTTGATAGGGCTGGGGCAAAAGTTGGACTCAATGATCTTGAAGGTCTCTTCCAGCTGAAAATGTTTTATGATTCCATGATTGCATGACAAATGAGTTTCTAGAAGATGCGCAAAAGTTAAAATTGCAAGGACACTACAGTAATCCATATAGAGCAGTGCAAAGTACAATACAGAGAAGTAGCACACTTTTAGGTCCACTTCTCAAAATCTTGATCCCAAGTTTATTTTGATCTTTTCGAACAAATTTCTGAAGGAACTTCATGAAAAATGACCAAAAAAAGTCCCAATCCTGGAAGCAGCTGAAAAAAATTAGTCTGTGGTTCCATGTGAATTTCCCACTTGTACTACAGAAGCCTAACCACTGCTTTCTGAAGATCAATATATATGAAATCCACTTTGCTAACTGAATCACAGATTGTCAGGTGTTGGAAGGGACCTCAAAAGATCGTCTAGTCCAGCCCCCCTGCCAAAGCAGGAGCACCTACAGCCGGTCACCCCCGAATGCATCCAGGCAAGTTTTGAATGTTTCCAGAGAATGAGGCTCCACAACCCCCCTGGGAAGCCTGTTCCAGTGCTCTGTCACCCTCACAGTGAAAAAGATTTTTCTAATATTTTTGCGGAATGTTCTATGTTCCAGCTTGAACCCATTGCCCCTTGTCCTGTTATTGGACATCACTGAAATGAGCCGGGCTCTGTCGTCCTGACACTCCCCCTTGACATATTTATAAACATTAATGAGGTCACCCCTCAGCCTCCTCTTCTCCAAGCTAAAGAGACCCAGCTCCCTCAACCTTTCCTCATAAGGGAGATGCTTAATCATCTTGGTTGCTCTACGCTGGACTTTCTCCAGCAGTTCTCTCTCCCTCTTGAGCTGAGGGGCCCGGAACTGGACACAATATTCCAGATGTGACCTCACTAGGGCAGAGTAGAGGGTCAGGAGGACCTCTCTCGACCTACTAGCTACTCCCCGTCTAACACACCCCAGGGTGCCATTGGCCTTCTTGGTCACAAGGGCACATTCCTGGCTCATGGTCATCCTGCTGTCCACTAGAATCCCCAAGTCCCTTTCTCCTACACTGCTCTCCAGCAGGTCTGTATACTTTTCCTTTAAGAATATTTTCCCTTATTGTACCAGAAAGAGAAATATCTAGAGAAATACGGTATTTATTTCTCAGTGTCTGATGATGCTCTGAGGGTAAAGTAAATCACAAGCCATTTGGTGAACAAGAATTTGATTGATCCAGGAGATTTTAACACATAAAACTTGACAACACTTAGTAAAGTCAGGACTTCTTAGATAGTCTGCTATGCTGCATAATCTTCCGGTTTTGAAACTAAACCACTCTGTAGAATGCACTGTGTGAAAGTAATGTGGCCTCTCTCTGACGCCAAGACTTGTACATATTATCCCAAGAGCTACTTACCCTTGCAGAGAAAGGGTCTAACTGACTTATATGTCACTATGAATAGAACAAAGAAAAGTAAGACCACCCTATAGAGTGCCTGAAAAATAGATGAAACACTGGGAAAAAAAAGTCAGAAAACAGTCATATTTGTTATAAAATGTAACAAATCTTCAAAGAAACACGTACCCTATTTATTTCTATAAAGTGCAGAGGTTATAAAAATAAATTCAAATTTTCATGTTTACGGCCTCTAGTAAGCTTCCATGTTTAATTGATGACTTTTTTTCTTTGCAGATCTTACAGGTGAACAAGGTGATGTCCATCTTGTTTTATGTGATATTTCTCGCTTATCTTCGTGGCATCCAGTCTACCAACATGGATCAAAGGAGTTTGCCAGAAGATTCCATAAATTCTCTTATTATTAAACTCATTCAGGCAGACATTTTGAAAAACAAGCTTTCTAAGCAGATGGTAGATATTAAAGAAAACTATCAAAACACAGTGCAGAAAGCAGACACTCAGCAAGACATGGATGGAGATGAAAATGTGAAATCAGACTTCCAGCCAGTTATCTCAATGGATACAGACTTCTTGAGGCAGCAGAGACGCTACAACTCTCCCCGAGTCCTCTTGAGTGACAACACACCACTGGAACCACCGCCGCTGTACCTTATGGAGGATTATATTGGAAATTCGGTGGTGGTGAACAGAACCTCACGGCGGAAAAGGTACGCAGAGCACAAGAGCCACCGAGGGGAATATTCCGTATGTGACAGTGAAAGTTTATGGGTCACGGACAAATCGTCTGCTATCGACATTAGAGGACACCAGGTAACTGTTCTGGGAGAAATTAAAACGGGCAACTCTCCAGTTAAGCAATACTTTTATGAAACAAGGTGTAAAGAAGCCAAGCCTGTAAAAAATGGCTGCCGCGGCATTGATGACAAGCACTGGAACTCCCAATGCAAGACATCCCAAACTTACGTTAGAGCACTGACTTCAGAAAACAATAAACTGGTAGGCTGGAGATGGATAAGAATAGACACCTCCTGCGTGTGCGCGTTGTCAAGGAAAATAGGAAGAACATAAAACTGCATCTCTTTGCTATATAAATTATTACTTTAAATTATATGATATGCATGTAGCATATAAATGTTTATATTGTTTTATATATTATAAGTTGATCTTATTTATTAAACTTCAGCAAATCTACAGTATATAAGCTTTCTCTCTCGATAAACAAGAGCATAAGATGTGTGCCTCTGCTGTGGGCAACTCCAGGTTTTTTTAGACTATGTTTGTGACACTGCTTGTTGGCAGCATACCATAACTTTACTGTAAAACCTGTGTAAAATCAGTATTTTTCATTCAGTATTGTCAAGCCAGTGACTTTCATTTAGTAAACTTGTTAAAAATCAGATCAATGTCAAGAGTTGTGTACATATTTATATTCCCCACTCTATACATTCACATTTAATTGGATGCAGTGTTGACTTCTCACTGCCAAAACAAAAATGGACCAAAATACACGTTGCAGCCTGCAGATGCTGTCAACACTGCAGGCATAAAGTGGGCATAAATAATTAATTCTTTATATTACGTCAATTTTGTTAGTGAAATGTCCATTTTCCCTCTGTTAGCATTTCAGCAAATTTTGTTTATGTTTTCGAAGCACATTTGTTTTGCAACTGTTTCTAATGCTGCCAGTTCGTCGTAGAAAAACTATGAAAAAAATCTAAAATATTTCTAGCAGAAACTTACTGAAGCCAAGAACCAATCTAAATGGATCATTAATATAATATATAAAAGATGAGTTCTTCAGAATTTACTATTTATTGTGATCAGCCGCTTCCTCCTCACATGAATCAGTTATCTTCTGCTTGTACTGTTGGATCTCTGCCTAAGTTTTTAAATTAGAAACAAAGTTGGTGGTGTCTTAACCTTAAAAGAGCCCTTGGCTTGCAAAATATAGTAAAGAAAGATATGATATCCTGGCATAGATATCAAAGCCACACACCCATACAAAGCTGTTCTTCTCCTCATCGATCTGTTCCCCATTTTTCACACAGGGAAAAGTGTGTAGAACTGCTCAACAAACCTGCCATCTTTCATAGACGTGTGAAATAATAGATCTTTTTGAACAGTATGTTGATTGAAATCCAGGTAGTGTGTAGTTATAATGAAATTCTTCAATTATACAGGTGAGTTGTTACTTAGGACAGGCAAATGTACTAGCATATATATACCTCAGAATTTTCTTTGTATTGTCATGTAGCTTCATCAGTGACAGTAATAATTACACTACTTGAAGAGATGGTCTATTATACATGAGTTGTATAATGCCCTGGATGAGATCCCACTCCTGGTAAAGTAAATGAGAGTGTTGTCATGGCTATCAACAGAATTAAGATTGGACTGCATATGATATCTTTGTCTAACAAGATCTTAACACACTGTCAGGGCTGGAAAATGCCAGTCATTCAGAAAGGATTATGGCTGTAGAGGCCTTTGTTTTTTTACACCTCAGCTTTCGCTGTTGCAGTGTGTTCAGCATCACAAATGAAAACGAGATCAGAACGCTCAAACCCGAGGTTGCAGGATTCCTTTGTCCATACAGCTTTCACTACTGGAGAATCAGCTTCAAATCTGCAGCAGGTCATCAAAAGCAGCAAATTGTGTGGTCTCCCCTAATTCCTTACAGAGAGTATCGTATCACACGCAGTAAAGCCACCGGGGAATCAGACAGGTTGCTCACGAGGCCGAGCGTGGGAATAGCAGTGCATCCGAAAGCCAGGTTGGACCATGTAGGTATAATTCTGCAGGGAAGGCCATAAACAAAGGTTTTGAGAAATCATCTCAATTTTCACCATGAGGCCAGGGTATTCACCTCACAGGAAATATCATCACCTCACAGTGCTAAATCCTCACTTTGCTTTAAGCAATAGTTTCAAAGATTCAATACCAAGGAAAGAAAGGATGTAATATAGCAAGGAACTCAGTATCTGACAAACCTGACTAGCACTTTTCCAGCATTCTCCTTCCTTGACTAACATTTTTTTAAAAAGGCACCAAAAGAACTTTTCCTAGTTCTACTAGTAGGAAAGCTTAAGTTTCAACAAATTTTTTCTGCTTGGGCAGAGAAGCATATTTTTCAGAGTCTTACCTCCCTGAATTTTTTTGCAAGTTAAAAACCTAATTTTATCTTCTGAATTCCCAAATAAAGATCATTTTCAGATGCTGTGAGTAATTGAGAGTACATATTGTCAGGGATCGTTAACCATAGAGATCTCTCTGTTTCAGTATGCCAGATAAGTCCATCTCTGTATAAGAAAAGGAAGTAAGAATTTAGCTTGGTTTTATACCATTAATCTGAAGCTACCTTGTTCCTATGGTGTGGATGCCACACTTCTTTTCATCACTGTAAATACAGAGAAATTCTGTTGAAGACAAGAAAGAAAATGTAGGCTTATAAAAATGTAAACAGCATGGGAGTTGATCCTAATGCCTTTATTTCTGCTTACTGAAAATCAAGGGAGATTCATTCGTTATAGGTAGAAATAAAACAATTTTGTGTTTTTCCACTGTAAATCCAGTAACAGGAACTGGTCTTTGACTCTTAACTTTACCAATACACCAATTGTTTTAAAATTGGCCAGCCAAAAGTGTATCAGAGTAAATATAACGCTTGTCATCTGAAACACATTAAATGAGAAAGAAGCATGGTGTGCAAGGTTATTACATTGGCCTTCTCTTTCCCACCTAAGTGCAACAATGAACGGAAGTGTTACCCTCTGGATTTGATCCAGCTTCCAGTAAAGTCAATGGAAAAATTCCCACCTTCTCCAGTGGAAGCTGGATCAAGCCCCAAGTGAAAGAAAAACCTGCAGATCTCAACCAGAGAGTGAGGCAAACGCACACATCAGTTACACGTTCTTGTAAATCCTGTGTATGCATAAAAATGCTTATAATTTTGTAACAAGTTTGTAAACAAAGCCTGTAATAAATTTCTTAAGGCCTAATTCTGTTTTCACTGTAGCTGGGAATGGTTTTATTGTCAACTTCAGTCACAGTACAATGAGTTCCTATCCAACTTTTTTGTATATGTGTTAAGTAAGTAAAATATTCAGCTCACAAATCTAGTTTAATTCAAGTATTCTAAAACTCACTCCCATTAGGCAGCTCAGATGCTCTGTCAGTATTGTTTTGCCTATACATCATTATAAACTCACATTTTATTTTGCTTCTCTCCCAAACGACCAAATGCTATTCTGAAATTGCCTGTGTCAAACTGTATTTTCTCCTTTTTTTCCCTAGTTTTTTTACAGTCCATTTAGTAACACTAAAAAATGCTCCACTGAGGTTTTGGGAAACCATCTGCATTTATTTTATCACCTTTGAACATGTGTTCGGGAATGAAGTCTGTGCAGCGAGTTTACTGCTATCAAGAGATTTGCGTGGCTGCACCAGGAAGAAACTTTGACTGGACTATAAAGAGTGCGTGCTCAAAACCACTCTACTTGTATTCTGTTATTTCGATGCTTTAGCAATGAGAATCTTTTGCTCAGCTATACACTGTGTATCTGCAGACAATACCAAACAGGAAACAAGTCCTGATTGGGAGTTCCAAAATTTAAAATTTAATGATTATGACCTGTTATTTCTGACCTTTCAGCAAACGCATTTGTGCAGTGAAGTAAAGCACATAACCATTCATTTCATTTAATAGAAACATTGTGGCAAAATCAATGGGATTCTGTGTTCTCCACACTTGGTATGTGTGTGTAATTCATCGTGCATGTGGTAGGGGGGATGAGAAAGGAGGTGGAGGAGGAGGAGGAGGAGGAGGAGGAAAATAAGCACTACAACTTGTGATAAGTAAAAGGCTGATCTCCGGGTTGGAGCATTTTAAAGTGTGGAGGGGTTGTTTTCTGAAATGCTCTGCCTGTATTTTATTACAGGAGATGGCAGAATGACAAAGCAAGCACAGATGCAGTATAAGAAAGTCAAACAATATAAGGGTAAGAAAAACATTTCTGGGAAAGTTGACCATTCACTAACATTGTAGGTCCATGGAGCTCTGTGCAGGTTGCTGCAGAGCTCAGCAACAACCTTCCCAGTTAAATTGTTTAGCTAACCTCTGTGGCAAAAAAAATGATTTTTTGCTGAAGGTTATTGCCTTCATGAGGTGGATAATATTTTAAATTTTTTTTTTTGTAATTTCTACTATCTGCTTTAGTACCTCTGATGGACAGCAAATGCTTTCTGAGAAGATCCCTAAGTATAAATTTCTCCTTTGTTTTACTGTTGAGCTTTGAAACTAGTGGCACTTGAAAGACTTATTAAGGAACTGTCCTTTTGATGTCACAACCTCATGTTTCTGGACATTTCAATCACAAGGTCCTATTCTGGAGCTGTTAGAAACACAGTTAGGGGAGATCATGACCAGGCTCCTCTAAATCATTCTTGAGAAGTGGTTGGCAACACAGCAGCCAAGGAAGAAAAAGAGTGAGGCAGTCCTATGCCATCTTTACGTACACCTCCCCAAATCTCCCGCTCTGCTTTCAGTCCTGAGCTGCAAGTTGCATGATGAAGAGCAACATAATTATGATTTTATTCCTGCATGTCCAAGGTTTGAGATCCCTAGCAGACGTTTGACAGAAAGACAGTTTCTCAGTTCATATTTTTTATCTGCCCAGATGCATGCCTTATGTGAATCTGGACTGATCTTCTGTAAAAGAGTGCTGTGGCTGCAGCACACAGTATGTTGTTGCTATTTATCTGTGACACAGGGAGAAGAAACCACCATTAGTAGACCAGCTCCATTATTTCTGGATTATATTGAGATCATTTGAAAGAAAACACTAAAGGGTCATGAGTATGCTGCTAAGGAAGAAGGTAGGAGGTTTCTTTTCTTTAAGCAAATACATTTTCCTGGAGGATGGGCCAAAAGGAAAGTAAGTGCCGAAAAAAAGAGGGTGCCATAGCTGTCAAGTGGCAAACATCTTACAAACATTTAGGAAAGCAAGGAAGAGAGAATGTTCAACTATAACCTCATATTAATGGCTCTTTCCTGTTGTGAGAAGGATTAAAGAAATACCATTAGATAATCTGAAACATAAATTCAAAAGGGCAATGAACCTTTATTAATTAGGGTCAATCCCACCATGTTGATTAGGAATTAACTATGCTCATTGAGCACTGATCATGAAGTCATGCTCTTGGTTAGCCCAGTGCAGCCCCTCTTGTCAGCACTTCATACCATGAAGCTGTTAAGTGAGAGCAGAATTTGGCTCAGAATGTATTAAATCCAAACTGAATACATAAGGAGGAACTTAAGTTGAAAGCATTATCTACCACACAAAACAAGGCAAGGTTTTAACATTAGTGTCATAAAAATTGTTCATTACTTTATCTAGTTCCTGGGATTTAAGTTTTAAAATAAAGTTTGAACTGTCTGATATGGCCAGTGCACTTACATTTAAAGGCAATTTACAAAAGAAAAAAACAACTGTAAATTGAGATATGCAGTAAAATACCGTGTCTAGCATTGTAAACAACTTCTGTTGATTCCAATTTATGTTCTCAGTGTCTGAGAAAGGAATTTTAACACAAATATTGGTTTTGTTCTATACATGTTATTTTGTATAAGCACCTCAAACTACTGCTTGTAGATATTTGTGATGTGCAGCCTGTGTGGATAATGGAGCAGAAAAAGGACTCTAAAGTTGCTGGGCAATGTAAAAGTTTTAAGTCCCACATTTGTACAGCAGCTAGTTAAAACAAATACGTGGAAGTGACAGAATCTGCTTTGCAGGCTCAGAGATTAAATATGTTTTAAAATATTGAATGACAGCTTTTGTCAAGTTATTGCAAATACCTTGAATCGGATTCATATGTGACACAGCCCACTGCTCATATTGCACGTAATTTTTTAATCTTTGTTATTGCACAAATCTACTAAATGTGATTAAATTCAGAAGACAGAAGTTTGCTAATTTCTACACTGCTGACAGAGCATACACTGTAACCCCAATATATGAGCCAAATCACAGATCAGAGAATGATCCCTGAACTTATGTCCTGAGGAAAAAACTTCCAAGAAGGAAATTTTTCCATTCAGCAGAGAGTGAGATCTCAGCAGCCATAGTCACAGTGCCTATGACATGGTATCACAAGGACCTATGGTTTGAAGTCTTGAGGAGGCACAAACTGGCTGAGGTAAAAACTGGCTGACTGGAGAGTGGAAGGGTAGAAGTGGGATAGGTGGGGAGATAATTATTACATTGGTTCCTTGAAAATTAGATCCTTCAAACACATAAATTACATTGTACAGCCATTACGATCCTCCTGATCTCAGGATCTGACTCAGAGGCACATATCCCCTAGGTCAATAATCTTGGCCTCCTTGGATTCCTGAAACTTGGCGTCAGAACATGGTACTTGTCCTAGGCAGGGGTAAAGGTGAAAAAAAACCCTTCTCCCACCGTAATCAGATAAGGGCACTTATGCAAAAGGGAGTTCTCATGGGAACAGTTTTGTCTGAAACTCCCATGTTTTTTTTGCTGCTGCCGTTTTTTCACAGAAATGGAAGATATAGTTTCCTGAGAAAGATCTGTTGTGTGTAGTTTTCTCAGAGGCAGATGAGGACACTGGAGAATAGAAGTTAGAGAGAAAGAGGAAAAACTTCCTTTAACAGAGTGATTCAGTGACCTGTTCTTTCCTTCAGATTTCTTCTTGGTTCACTACAAAAAGATGTGGTGGAGTCTTCTGACTTAGATTCAGCTACTGACAGCACTGATAGGTGAGTAGAAAAGAACAAAATGGTACCATGACGGGATTGAGTAGAGGGGCTCAGCAGTGTCTGTGGCTTCTTCCTCTCTTTTTCTAAATGCCATGGAGGCTGAGGTGTGCCAGTGGCACAAAGATGGAGAGCAGTAACAGTACAGCAGCACAAAGCATTTCCCCATTCACAACAGCCAGGTAAAGAGAGTGTGAGGACAACTCCATTATCTCACAGGCTGGTACTGGGATGGGTCCTTTGCCTCCTCCCATGGAATCTTTGAAGAGAAGGATTCACACTGCCATTTCATAAATCAGGTTTAAGAAATGTCAAAGCAATCCTGCATTAGACCTGGTTCACACAAAGTGAAAGACTAAAGAGGAAAGTAAAAGTGAGTGGGGTTTTTTTAACAATATTTACTCCCAAACAGTTTTGCTTGCATCCAGAATGTACAGAAAAAGTCAGTCTGAATAGTGGTAAGTGCTTAAGTAATTCATATAGTTTTAAGGGGGAACCACTGCACATACAACTAATAAATACTTTTCTCTATTCTGATCTCATGCAAGTTTATGTCTGACTTCAGCAGATTTACTGATACAATAAAACTTGGAATTAAGCCTGTGACATTTTAAGGGAGGTAGTGAGCCCTATACTCGATCAGAATTTCAATTTCTGCATACCACATAGCTGCTGCTTGCGTAGCTGCACAATGAATACTAATCAAATTATTTGATGTAATAGATTACAAGGAAGCTACACTTGTATGCTGTAGCAGATTTAAACTATATCTACCCTGCATGGAGTGACATTGTCAGATCTCAGACTGATTCAACGGATCTCACCCAGTAATACCAGGGACTACTCATGGCACCAGCTAAACAGCCTCCCCTGAGAACCACCATGCATAGCATTTAAAATTAATTTTGCTTTTTGCTTCATTTGGCCTTGCTTTGTTTGAAGAAATGATGAGAAAGAAGTAGATCTGCAGGCACTATCATTCAGAATTAAATTCTGAAATCTTTAGTTATTGTCAACACAATAAACACTGGAAAATTCAGGTAACATGTGCACACTTCCAGCCCAGTCAAGATGCTCTTGTTTGGAAACAAAATTGCTTTAGTCAACAGTAATCGAATTTCAGCTAAGACAACGAACCCAGTTCTGCTGAACTTAGGTACCCATCTAAGTTTCTTTTTAATTGGTTAGAAACTTCACATTTTGGCTTTTCAAGCCTTTTTCAGTAAGCAAATATTGAGGATAATTAATATGATAACTTTGACCACATTAGAAACACTCCAGAACTCCAATATGAAATGAATTGAAATTATTCATTCTGGATAAGCATCGCATCCTGAATTTTGTAGCCTTTACCAGCCTTTAGTAATAACTCAGTTTGTAAACAAGGACGTACAGCTTGACTTTGTGGGCTTGGAAAACTTGAGATTTTTCCCTTCATCTGCTTTTCCATGAAGTCTTCATAAATGCCAAAGATTTTACAGTCCCTAAACACAATCTGAAATGTCTCTTCTGTCAGACCTAAAGTAATTCATTATTCCATGAAGTGTTTACTAAATATTCCATTGCTGCAAGAAATGACCCACTCAGTGGGAAGAGTGCAGACTTCATAAGTGAAGAACTACAGCCCAGGAGGTGCAAATACAGCAAATAACAAAGCTGATACCAAGAAATTCACTGGAAAGCCCAAACTGGAGTTTAACAAAGACAGTAACAGGGGAGAGAAGGTGAAGCTGAGGGGAAAAAAAAAAATCGAACATTCACCTTTGATAATAGAAATAATTGCTTTTACTTTTTTTTTCTCATAGGGTTCATTCCTCTCTGATTACTGCCTTGTAAAATCCATTCCTTTCCCATGAAAGTAAAATAAAATAACTTGAGCTGAAATTATGCTGTCAGGGATATTTTTGTGCTTAAAACATTAAGTTCAATGCCAGTAATCTCTGTGGGAGTGGTTTAGATTTATTCTTCAAAAAAATAAATGGTCAGGATTTACTGAGAGCCAGTTCCATAGGTCAGGTTGCATTTCATTCACTCATCCTGCTTGCATAGGTCTTTCTTGATCCAAAATAACCCTTAAGCCTATACCTATTTTTAAAGAGAAAAATAGTAGTCTTGAAGTTGGTAAGATTAACCCTGTGCCTAAAGTTAAGCACATGGTCAAATATTTTTATGAACCAGAGCAATAATAAGGTTCCTTAGTGATTTTCTTCCTGGAAATAATCACAGTTCACTAGAAAAAGCCAAATTGAACAACAATATAAGCAAATCTAGTAGTTTACATCCCATATTTTTTTCTTAAAATTCCTGGGGAAAAAAACCCACAAAACAGGTAATCTGTAAACATTTAAGATCTGATCCAAGGTCCACTGAAGTTTGTAAAAAACTCTAAAATCTTCTAGTGGGTCCTAAATTATGTGCTTAGTAATAAACCATGATTAATAAATTAATTAATAATGCCATATATTTATAGGATAAAGAAAAGAACATACCAAATAAAACTGATAATTTGGTTTGGGTTTTTTTAAAAAATCAAAGAACATAATTAGCAGATAAAGTAATATTTAAAGTGCAGTAAAGCATTTGGCAGTGCTTCACAAATTCTTGCTTGAAGAAGTCATTCAAATAGATTTCAATATAAAAGCAGTCACCTGGTGGGAGAGCAGGGGAAAGAAATATGAATCACATGGGAAGATAACTGGAAATGTGTTGAACCAGGGGAAGAAGTCATTCAGTGGGTAGCTGCAAAAACAGCTTTAGTCCTGGGGCGAAATTATCGAGACCACCTTAGTGACTTACTTGTCCACATTACATTTAAAAGTGAATTGGACATTTCCCTTCAGATGAGGATTTTGACAGCACCACTTTCTTAAAAAGTGTTGAGGAAACAGAAAAGAAAATATTTTGGATAATAATCTGAGATTACTTTCTCCTTGTCTATTGACTCATTCATACAGCGCTTAGAAGGTTGCTACAACTGCAGATGAATATTCTAGTCACATGTCCGAATAAACTTTCCTGTGGTTTCTCTCAATTTATACCTCTTATCATTACTATGCCCTATCCAAGACTTAAACAAGTTGCTACAATGAAGTGCTAAGCCCTTCCAAGTTCCTGGTAGATGGCTCCCACAATTTATGGAAGATTTAAAGCTAAAGCAAACCCATGGAAAACTGAAGGATTCCCCGATTTTAAGACTGTTAATCTAGTACATGAACTAGAAGAGTCATTGCCATAGAAGTAATATTTCTTCTCCCTACATATTAGAAGACCAAAGAGTCGTATCACCCTAAGCAAAGAGAAGCACTTTTGCCTTTGCTGAATGTACATTGAATGCAAAAGGGAGGAAGACAAGAATCATCCACTTACAAATGGAGTGTTTTAGATGCAAACAGGTCCTGTTTTCTTGCCTTTCCCTCTCTGTCTGTAGCTGGGCTCAGTATTGCCTTAAGCTTGGGGTCCAAAAAAATTATTGCTCCCTCTATTAGAAGTGATTGTTGCTATAACTTGGGTGGCAGAGAGTGGGACACAGATCTGCAGCTTCGCCACTCCAGTTAACATTCATGATAGCTTTGCATCAAGGTGCCCGACAAGGTGCTGTGCAACCAAGACACGTGCATCTCTTCTAGAGTGAAATGGGTCAGGCTTAAAGTGGTCTGACAAAGTATGGGAACAGTCGTGCAACATGATTGCCCCACTCTCTCATTTTCACACAAATGACAGAAGTTTTATGAAAGTGATAATGTAGGGTCCTTAAATCTAGACCCACTGCTATCACCAACAGGAGAACCCTGCCAAATACAGCCTAGAAACAAGCAGTGGTGTGCCACTATTTGTGTCAAAGATAGTTGATGTCAGCCTCCTGCCTTGCTGGCAGCACAGATTTACTTCTGTGCCCAGTTCTCGCGCAGTCGCAGTTCTTGATGGCTGCTAGAAGAGTAATATGATCTGGGTTTTTAGGAGCAGAAGGGCAAGTACCTGTCAATGGAGTACCATCGAGCTCAAAATATTCCAGCACAGTCTTTACTTCACTGGAAGCAGATGGAGGAAACAGGCAAGGAGACTTTTCAATCATTGAACACAGAATTTTTCTGGGACCATGACGAGATCCTGGGAGGTTCATGGTCATTATCAGCAGAAGAGAGTAGATACTAGGAGAAACAAATGAACAAACATTCCCTCTCTTCTGTCTCAAGTGATCTGACTAGTACTCACTCCAGACCCTTAAACTTTATGTGGGATAATGAAAGTACTTGGGCTATTTCCTTTCTGCACTTTCCTGTGTGGCTCCTTCCTGCACTTTTGACTTAAATGCTGTTTCATGTCATCCTTGCTGTCAGGATAGGAGATCCAGAGGTGTTAACAGGAAAGGACTAATAGCTGTCACTGAAGCCAACAAACCGCTGTTAAGATAGTACTAACACTTGCATTTAATTTCTGATTCTGGATGGAAGTGTCTGTGTTTCCTGGCTACCTTGGAGGAGCTGGGCAACTGTCACAACAGGGAAGTCTGTGGAGTGGTATGCTATGCAGTTAAAAAAATTTACATTTCGGACACAAGAAACAATTTGCTCTCAAAACAAGCCAATCAATTCTAAATGAAAGTTGAGGAACAGGGTGCTACTTAGGGTAAAATAGATCTCTACTCCTTTCCTTCCTAATTAGTTCTCTGGATTAATTTACTAGTCTGTCGCCCACGTGTGAGGGATGCTAAGGAAAGGTGTCCAAAACCAGACTGTGGGATGAATTATCTGACCAACTGGAAGGAGCTTGTATGTGCAGGCTGGGCATCCCTGTCATAGGGAGTGATGGATTCTATCAAAGACTTAGAAAGAGGGACACCATGAGGATATATTAATTTTCTGTCAGGATCACAACCTCATTTGCAGAAAATTTTGCTTGTGTTGCAACCTGATGCAAAGGAACTATGTGTAAGGAGAAAGAGGATTGGGTGAACTGAGAGAGTTTTGGTACTGTCAGAGTCAAGCGCCCAGAAAACTTTAATTTAGCCCATAAAGAAAATAGTTTTCCTTTTAAATAATGAAAGATATAATAGTTCAACACAGGTAAATATACACTTGCATATTTATTGATTCCCTTTTTCCCTTGATGCTAGGCTGACTGTGAGGTGTCTGTGAATTTTACGTGTTGTTTTTTTTTTTGCAGACCAACTGTGCTTTGGAATTCCAGAAGCTTCCCTTGGGCTGCAAGACTTGTCCCTAGTAGGTTTACTTGCAAATCCCAGCTAGGTAAAGGAAAGTGGAGTATACTGACAAGCACAAGGCCAGCATTTTTGACTTAAGATATTCTGTGAGGAGGAAGTCCCAGGTGTTTTCAGCACAAGTGTGAGCTCTGAAAATGAAGTTAAAGCTGTCAACATTAACTGTAAATGGAAGGGGTCATGCAACAAAATACGTAGGAGATAGAAATCCCAGAGCAAACATCTTCAAAGAGTGAAAAAAGAGAAGGATCAAAAGAGGGAGGGCGGGACAGAGAAAAGTAGGAAGGGACAACTTCTTTGGTCATTTGGCAGTGGCGACAAAATGCCAGTCCTCAAATAAAAATGTGCAGTTTACAATAGAGATTATGAATTGGGTACGAGACAATCAACCATTGCTAGGGTGGGCAGGAGACAGGATAAACTACATAAAAGATTGACTAAGGTTAAGGAATGGTTGAGGCCAAGAAGCTGAAGGCCACCCACGCAGAACAAACGGGAAAGCGCTAATGGGAAAGACATTTTTGCAAGTTAAAAATATAACCAATTCCTTAATCTGGGAACGCAGAGCTGTAAAATAACAGCTGTACAGCGAGACAGAACAAAGTTCTCTTTGGTGATTAAATGGAAGGTGGCTAAATGGAAAGACACCGTCTGCTTTATCAGAACTAGGCCTTGCCAGGCCCTCAGCCAGGACAACTTCATGTGGAAAACGGCAGGGTCGCATTCCTCCGAGATGGCAACACTGCTCTGTCCTGCAGGCCAGTGCAGCAGTCTTCAAAGTAACGATGAAATATTAGACGTTTTAAAAGGATTTGCCACTATATTGATGTTGTTCCCATAACACAAGCCAAGGAGTAGGAAGGCAGCACATCAAAACACATTTGCATGCACTTGGAAACAGGCACCCCTTCTCTACCAGATAATGCTTTCTGCTGCCTGTAAAGGCAACATTTGTACTGTGAGTCCATGGAAAAATATTCCTATGACACCTGCACCAAGGGCAGGATGCTGAGAAAACTGATGGTGTTTGAAGTAATTAATAAAACTTGTGGGCACTTTGAACTCTGCGGGAATTCAAAGTTCTGCCCCCGCGTTCGGCCTGGCCACTTCCACTGCTACGAGGACAACACCTGGCCCTGCAGCTGAGGATGAGGACTACTGGGACTGCTGGGACTGTAGAGCATACACACGACATGTACTATGATTCACAGTAATGGCAAAGCACTCATGTACGCTTCAGAAGTGCAGCTGATGCGACGAAGGCAAGATGTTGTTACGGCTGTTTGTTGCAAAGAGTTATCTGCCAGCGGTGCCTCTGCTTGGGATTGAGCACTGATAACACTCAAAGCACCCACAGAAGAAACCGCAGGCCACAAGATGCGGAAGGATCTGTTGCTGAAAACACTCTCTGAGCTTCTCAACCATCACATTTTGCAACAACACAGGACACGGTCATCAATACTGCGTCTGCCTCTCCTCCTTCTTCTCTCTGACAGCTCAGTGTTCCCCAATATTATAGCTCTTGAATTTTTCTTTCAAGCTGTGGTATATACAAATGCAAAACACCAAAAACTTCTATAGCTTTTTATCTTACAGTCTTATCTGCTCTTCCAAAATCCTCTGAAAAGCTTGGAAGATTCACAAAATGGAAAAACATCATCATCTTGCAGCATGATGACTGTTTGCTTTATGACATAGTAGCTACTACTCACATACTCCCCTGGGATAAGGTGTTGGCATGCCAGAAGACAAGAGTAGCTTGCTGAGCTTGCTTATGAATTTCCTTCAGACTAACCACATTCATACAAGAAGACCATGTAGATCCCTTGCTGCTTCATCAGATATTAATTTGCAAACAAACCTGACAGTTCTTTCAATTAAAACTTTTTACTTGTTTTGGAAATTGGGATCTAAATTTAATTCCTTTTCTTTGCAAAGGCTATTATTTATTATTCCAAAGTTATTATTCCAGTGTCCCTATTATTCCAGTATCCATATTTTCCCAGTGTTATTCCATATTACTCCTCAAGAACTAGCTCTAAAGCATTCAGTGGAATCCAGATTTTTAGCTAATGTAATATAATAAGTACATATGAAAGATGCAAAAATTTACTGATACTGTTTGGTAAATCAGTGCACGATACATATCTGAGAATGGTATCCACTGACATCTGTCTGAGATGTAACATATCTTTAAGCTACTGTGCCTCTTGTTACCTTCATCTGCTACCTCTGCCTTTTGTTTTCAAATCCAGGAATATTCCAAAATGATATTTACTTATGCAATGAACAGGACACCTGTCTTGCACCGGTTTTAAGTATTTACCAATGACAGTGAAGCACTGAGCTGCCTGAGCCAGAGAGGAAAACAGTAATATTGCTTAAAATTTCAAGGGAA